>NW_006800158.1:484335-498376 GCF_000485575.1 Poecilia formosa
AGAGAGAGAGAGAGAGAGAGAGAGACTGTATGCCTTTTTCAGTGTTATACCCAGTATGCCTTTTGTGCTAGTTTTCCATCTTTTTCTGTCACAGATACAACATACAACTCTGAAAAAAAATAAGAGACCGCTTTAAATGATCAGTTTTTCTGATTTTTGTTTTTATAGGTATATGTCTGAGTCAAATGAACATTGTTCTTTTATTCTATGAACTACTGACATGTCTCTGAAATTCCATGCAAAAATGTATTTATTTGTAGAAAATGAGAAACGGTCAAAATCATAAAAAAGTTGCAATGCTTTCAGACCTTAAATAATGCAAAGAAAACAAGTCCATATTCATTTAGAAACAACAATACTAATGATTTAACTCAGGAAAAGGTCAGAAATCAATATTTGGTGGAATAATCATCCAGAGCTGCATGTTGTGATGTACACTGTATAATTAGTACTGACTCCTGTTATAATACCCATTTTCTCCTTTCAAAAAAATGTTGCTATGTCCTGACAGAATAATACGAGACAGATGATCTGTGATAAAGTTTGAGCTCCTGAGTCTCCTCCCTGTGGTTCTACTGCCATGGCTTCAATGCAGCTCTTTGACAGTGCTGACCTTTGCAGTATTTTTTATAACCTGTTAGGTATCATCTCCAGCCTAGTGGATTTCAACTCTAACTCTTACACTTTGAGAAAAAAGTAAAAGAAATCACTTTATTTATGTTGGTACCTTGGTTTTGCATCCCTGGCACAGCTTTAACACTCACCCATGAGGAAGCGTGACACATCCTCCAACTGAGGGATGTTGTTCTCACTGTATTTACAGTATCTGGTCAGCAGAGGAAGATTCTTCAAATACTCCTTGCAGGCATGACTGGGATACAGCTTGTTAAGCTCCTGAAACACCACGCCCCACGTCCGCACCTCCTCTGCCGTGTAGTTGATTCGAGGAATCTGATCACCACTGTTGCATATAATCAGGCATGACAGATTAAAAACACACATTTTAATATACAGACATTTTCCAATATGATGTCTCATTTGTTTTATTCAACTACTCACTATCAATTATCCAGGAAACCAAAAGAAAATGTCACTTACTGTTTGAAGTTCATAGCCAAATCAGCAAAATACTTCCTCCGTTTACGGTAAATTTGGTCTTTAAATCCCTGTAATAACAATGTTGCTGTGTCTGAATTTGTTTTTCTAAAGAAAACCAGTAATTTATCTGTTTTCATGGTTTGGACGACAGACAGAAAATTAGGAAAAACAACACAGAGAGTACACATACCGGGTGATCTGCATCTAATTCAGAGCCGTACATTAAAACCCTGTTGGCGCACAGATCCAAATCTGAAATCTTTGTGGGAAACCAGGGAACATATTCCAAACCTGATGGAAAATCGGGAATTTACTGCATGTTATTTACATGCTCATATTTAATTCTGACCATGTCTTACCATCATGTAGTAAAGAAGAGTTTTCCGAGGGAGTCATTTCCACTATTTCGGTGTGTGTCCTCAGCAGCTCGGTCAGCTCCTTCAGTTGTTCATGCTCTGAATCACAGTTTATGAAGATCTCAAAGTCTGAATCTCTCCGTTTGGACTTGCGAGACTCAATATGAACCAGATGGACGTGTTTTTCCTGCAACAACAAGGTCAGAGCGCTTGGAAAATTGTGCTAAATAATGAAGTCATTTTTATTTAATGTAATTTATTTATTTCGAACATGATAGCAGTATAGAATAACAGATGTGAACAAGGAATGCAAAATACACCTATTTTTTGAACCACAATAATCTGAAAAGGAGAAGAAAGAAGGAAGAAACTTATGAACTTATCCTCCATAAACTCATACCACCTTTTCATATGGACCCTCATTATTAAATACAAAATAAATGAATACATAAAACATAGGTTAATTAATGTTCCATTTTAACTGTTTTTTTTTCTTTTCTTTTTTTTTTTACCATAGACTCACCAAACACGCATATGTCTAAATATATACATCCATACATCCATATCCACACACACTCATATGCTTTCTTTTAAATTGTATTAAATTTACAGTAAATTTTGTTTTAACTCCTCATTTAACTTCTTTCATATTTTTACACCATGAATTGAATGCAAATTTTATTAGATGACAGAAAAAGTTTTATCTATTAAAGCATGCATATTAAATAATACCTGGAAAAGTTTCAGAGCTCTGATAAGTCCCCCCACTTCATTCTTCAGTGTGAATATAATAGTTGCTGCTTTGTTTCTGGGGTTGCTTGGATGTCCAGTCATGAGGTTGTCCTGGTGTCCATCACTTCCATTCATTGTTACCTTGGTTTTTGGATGTTGGAATACATTTTAGATCATCGTCAGCTTTACAGATTTAATTCTAGTTCAACAATGTTTCAATATAAACTAGTCTTGTTTCATTTGATATGTTAATCAAGAGCTTTACGCTAGTTTTATGACCAGAGGTAACATAGTTGTATTTTATAACAGTTATGCAATAAATGATAAATGTTCATAGAAGCTGGCTGAAAGAAAAACTTAGAAAATCTATCACTTCTCTAGCTACATCATTGTTATGTTCTCTTAATATTTATAAGTAATTTAGTAATAAAATGTGCTTACAATATTCCCAATAGTAGCTCTAATAGTATTAGCAACAATAATAATGGTACTATTGATTTACTACTGCTATAGTAACAACAATATAATATATCAAGATAGTTTCTCATATTCAGTGTAGATAATTTTCTTATGAAAAGGTTTGAATTGTTATAGCAGTCAAACAGTCATAATAATAATAACTTTGCTGCCAACAGCTGATCACAAATAAAATACCAGACTTTTGTGATTAACAGAAAAGCAACACATTATGGGGAAAAAACTACAATTAGCACATCTATAATTGAACCTTAATATTATGAAACACATGACCAAAAAATAATAAATAATAATTATTATATTATTAAATTAAATTCTTAGGCACATCACCAGTTCTGAAGTCCTCGAGGGAATAGACTTTAAAATACTGCTGGTAGTTTATAAAGAACCAAAATACATTAAAGATCTGCTGTTGTTGGTCAACCTCCAGAACCTCTCAGGTCTTCTGGTTCTGGTCTACTCTGCATCCAGAACCAGAACCAAACATGGAAATCAGCATTCAGCTTCTATGCACCACAAATCTGGAGCAAACTTCTAGAAAACTGCAAAACAGCCGAAACAATGAGTTCATTTAAATCAAGACTAAAAACCCAGCTGTTGCTTTTGAATCATAATAAATGAAGCATTGACCAACATTTTGATGTGTAATGACGGCACTTGTAATGTTTCAATTGTTGATATTTGTGTTTTTATGATGTAAAGCACTTTGAACTGCCTTGTTGCTGAGGTAGGCTATACAAACAAACTTGATTGATTGATTGATTGATTGATTGATTGATTAACAAGCAACAGTATTTTAAACTTTTAGTGATCATTAAAAAAATACTTTAATATTCAGGCTGCTGCGGAGGTGCATGGGAAAGCACAACTTCCTCATCGCAGGTTTGAATCCCGGCCTGATGACCTTCCCTTTCTCATTACCTACTTTCCTGTCCTAGCACTTTCAAATAAAGGCCACTAAAGCCCAAAAAACCCTAATAGCTCATTTTCTGGCATCTGGTTTCTGCTTTTGTGGAAAATATGTTAAATTTCTATAAATCAATTAATCAGATGATAAACTAAACAAAAATTATCTTTAATAATAAATTCAAAGATGACTTATTAAGATATGATACAGGAAATATTGGCAAAACAGATTATTTTAGGTTTAACTAAAATTAAATTGAAAGCTTTTCTTAAAACATTATAGTTTCTGCATTATTTAGAAAACCTGTTCAAAATAAACTCAAAGTGACAATAAACTTCTACTTTCTTATTCAGTGTGAATTTTTTCCAAGAAGCAAAACAGGTAGTAGATTGTACATTCATATTTTGAGATACTCGCCTTATTGTCGAACTTCTTGTCAGAATCATGTGACTTTCCTTTAGTTGGCTCCAGTTCATCTGGCATCTCAGCTTTTGTTGCTTCCGCTGCATCAGCAGACATTTTATAACGTCTTAGAAAAAACTGTGTGAAGTTCTTTTAACTAGGCAGATAGGCAAACCAGAGTCCTTATGGGTCACCTGCAGTCTGGGTGAACAGCTGCTCAGTCAGAACGAACAAAATGTGGGCTGTATTTATGAAGCTGCAAGGTGGGGAGGGGTCAAGAAAAAGAGAGAGAGGTTAGTTTGAACAGGAAGAAAATTAGAACAAGTCATGATTAACATGGCCAGCTGGACACAACACTATCTGCTGTTAAGAAATGCTATTGTTATTTCTCAATGTTAGAACCTTTTCTGAAGTTGTCAGTCTCCTCCCTGCATTATGTGGCGCTATTGGATTGGTGTCTGCATTTTGCATACATACAGACAAGTTCATCTCAAACCCTGATGGTTAGCTTGAGCTCAGAGAAAACTAGGTATTTGCTTTTTTAAGAGCTTTACTGTAAAATATATGTATATATTGGTTTGGGTGAATTGTGTGTGACCTAGCCATGACAGGAAAACAATGACTGAATGACATACAGAACAAAAGAGACTAGTAAAAACTCTCAATGCCAGAATGCGTGGCATTGAATTCTTTTCTGCAGTTCCCAGGATACAATTTCACAAAATGACCATCTGACATCATTAAAAGTCTACTATTTGTGTAACTGGTGACTCTGTCGATAAGGCTGGACCTGCTTAGCTCCACTGAGCTCCTGCAGTAAGAGAATCTTAAAGAACTGTACATTCCCCAAGAAGAGACAGTATCTGATGATGTTGACACAGCCGTTTTCCTTCTACTGCGCTAAAGAATGAGCAGAGAAGAGCTGCCACCCTGAACTCATACCGCTCGCTCCAGTCCAAGCAGAAAGCTGGGCTGCTGCTGTTCACCAGAACAGCAACTCAATGGATTTCACTGAGTTGTTTGGATCAGTTGAAGGCATTTATTTATACATTTTGAGGATTTCCTGATAGTAAAGAATGAACGTAGAGAAGCCCTGAAGTAACAAATACATGGAGGTTTTCAGCATTGCACATTGACAGGATATTTTTAATTTTTGCAATATTTCACAAGTGAAAGGAATAAATGTCTAATGCCACTAATGACTTTTGTAAGGTCCTTTTTATTAGTTTTATTAAGAATCCAATCTGGGCGTCAAGGTCTGTGACATGGTCTTTGGGAGGTCTGGGAGGTTTCCTGATGGCCAGTCTGATACAGTCTGAACAAGCCAGTGTGTGCATGTGTGTGTGTTTCTTTCTTCTTTTTTTGTTATTTTACCTTATAAATAAATCTTATCCTTGTGGCCACTTTGGAACTTCATATGCAGTGAAACAACAGGCTGGGTGAGTCTGATAATTTGCATATGTAGGTAAAAACTACCGGCTTCTCCCAATTTAAAAAAGAAAGAGACTTTGTTAAATTAGACAACTTACTAAAAAGAAAGAAGAAAGAAATATGAACAAAGTCCTTTCACCCTAACATATTCCAATATGAGCACATATCTACCTCAGACATATGGTTCATCTATAATCAGAGATTTTACTCAGATTAGATTCTGAGCAGACAAGAAGTCTGTCTCATTTTTTAAAATTTGCCTGAGACAGCTGGCTGTCTTTAAAAGATTCTCCATGAGACCTTGTACATCTAAACACAATTCCAGCCGGATCTGATCCTCACTAACAACCCAGGATGAAAATGACTGACGCAGGACTGCTGGCTAGTTAACTGCCAGGTTTCTCTGGGTGGGGAATCAGACCGGTGCAACATATTTAAAGAAGCTTAATTAAAAGCAGTGTGCTCCATCTAGTCTCTGCTGATACAATTAGAAAGCTTGTGCTTTTGTGTGGTAGTGCTTTCTTTTCCTGTATTGTCTCTGTGCGGGGTCATTCTGTAACCACATGCTGGTTTTATATGTTTATTGTATTAAGCTTTGCTCTTTCTACCTCACTCAGTCATGTTGAAATCATTCATGTGGATAATAGATGCTGCAGTTAATTAGCTTTATGGAAAAAAGTACCCTATTGTTTTTCATGGCATATCTAAATGACACAATTTAGAAGATCAAAAATGGTACGTCCAAATATTTGCTATTGTTGTGTAGTCAAGATTTTACTACACAACAATATTTTACTATGAAATATTTTCCACATAAAATAATTAACGACCGCAGAGAAAATCTTGTTCAGAGATCTACCAACAGTTGATCCTTTCAAGTATTCTAGAAACTTAATGCATTTCTCTCTTGGTTTTGAAATTCTTCTTCTGAAAGGTTTGAGTTTTGAAGATCAGGGGAAAATGATAGATGGATTTTATCATATTTAAAAAAAAAAAAAACAACAACAACAAAAAAACCAAATTGCACAATGGATGGAGAGCTGAATGAGATCTCTACTCATTTTACCTCTGTAAATTATTATGAAGGTTTTCAATGTGAGAATTTTGGGAATTCTCACTTTCTAAATTAGATCAGTCTTGCTTATCTCTATCTAGAACAACCCTGAGTACAGCTGTTGCACTAAATGAGCTGTTTGTTTGCTTACTGCTGTCTGAGACTGGTCTGCTGGTTTGGAATGATAAACATGTCGTTGGTAAGTTTTCAGTTGTGCCTATAGTTTGCATGTTGGATGATGGATCCCACACTGTTCTATGAGATGTCAAGGACTTGGAGAATTGTATTATGACGCAACCCTGGTCCAAAGTTCTTCACAACTTCTTGACCTGTCGCCTTTGTCTTTACGATGCTTGATGTTAACTCATGTTCTCTGAACCTCTAAGACCTTCTGAGAACAGATTTAGAATGAGATTGAAACACACATAGATGGGCTCTGTTTAGCTGATGATATGACATTTTTCTGACAGTTTATTATTTCTTAAAAAGGCATGAAGGGACTCGCTCTGATTCTAACTTCACACTCTTTTTCTTCTAGGTGACACTCAAGCATCCCATGAGGTGTTGCTCTTTTACTGTTGTGTTTTTTGTCATTTAAGGAAAGACATTTGTGTTTTAACAAGATTTAGATTTCATCTCGCTAAAGCGAGAAGCCCTCTTGTTATAACAAGATTAATGTATTGTTATAACAAGAAAGTTTGTCTAGCTTAATTCTTAATTATAAATGATTATGAAGATTTTAAAAACAATTATCCTGTGCTCTTCCGGAAATTCTCACGGTCAAACTGGCTTCTCTGTAGCTTAGTAGCAGCTACAGTGTCATAAACTACTTGTGTGGAATGAAGCCCTGCGGGGTGTAGCCTGAGCTAAATGGAACGCAGCCGCAGTCAGTCTGGTTCCTGTTATTCAGCGCTTGCAGTGCTAACTGTGTAGCAAAACAACTTTAACAAAGTTGCTCGTCATAACTGCGGTATCCTTCTTATTCGCAGAAATAGTTCGCATTAAGACAGTGTGAACAAAATGCCCGCGGTCTCTAAAGGGGATGGAATGCGTGGTTTGGCTGTGTTCATTTCAGACATCAGGAACTGTAAGTTTGTTTTGAATCTTTGCGGAATTAAGCTAATGTAAAGTAGTCAGTGTAACGGAGGTGGACACTGCCAGCTCGGTATCTTCTTTTCGAGGTCATTTGAACAAGTGTTTGTACAAGCAGACTACACGTTGAGATAGAATGCTGTGTATTATATGTTACTCAGCAGTGTTAGCTGTTAGCTCCAAGTAGCTAATATTACGTTTAGGGCGTGGACCAAACCGCTGCCTGGAGATGATTCTTAACAAGCAAATAAAACTGGGCAATTTAAAGATGGAGATTATACACACTGACTGGGGTCGGGTCAGAGTTTTTATCAGTAGTGTCTATCACAAACATAGTTTATTTATTTATTTATTTTTTTTATTTTTAATTTTTTGAAAGATGTTATCATTCAAAAATTGTTGTTAAAAGTTCCACCACATCTCGTCAGATAATAAATAAAAAAATCTAAATTTTTCCTGGTGGCAGATTTAATCAACAAGACCTTCAGATCACGAGCTGTTTCCAAAAACCTAAACAGGTAATTAAGTCAAGCTGCTCCTGAATTTGGTTTCACAACAGCAAAGACGCATTAGTTACCATGGTGATTTTCTACAAGGCCTGTCAAATAGAAAAAATGTTGAACTGGCCTAACAATAAAGTGTTTATAGCAAAATAAAGCTTTATTGTTATTATTATGAATGATTTGTTAAACATATTTAAATGTTACAGAGTTGAGTCACTGCTTTACTAAAAATCCACCAATGCTGTTAAATTTTTGAGTTTACAGACATAGGCGTAAATAAAACCCATCTGAAAAGAACTAAAAATGTCTCACTTATCTTTCAGTATTTAGTTTTTAGAAACCTCACAATATGAAAGTGCCCCAAATCAGATAATTGCTTTTTTTATGAAGTATATCCATTGAAAAATAAATAACACAATATTTGATAAAAAAATAAAATAAAATAAATAAATAAAATAAAATAGATTTGCTGCGCAGGCTGTTCAGAGTTAGGAAAATATGACATGGCAGTATTATCCTTAATAAGTGTGAAAACTAATAAAAAGCCTTCCTGCCATGATCTGTTGTTAATTATTTAAAAGAGGCGTTGTCACTCTTTGCATGAGAGTGAGAGAGACACATTGGTATCACACGCTTCTGCAGGTCAACAAGATTTCACTGTTGTTTCCAAGCAATGACAAAATGATTTCAGACTTGATGTTTTAAGTTGTCCTTAGCAGGTTAGATTAGCCAGTTTTTTTAGTAAGGCTGTCCTTAACTAAGATTTCCTAGGGTTAGAGTTAGGGACAGAACTCGACCGACTTATCAAAAGCATAAAACTGAGAAATTTCGAGAGACCTAACAGTCCTGTTTTTGGAGAGTGGGAGGAAAAAGGAGTAGCCAGAGAGCACACACATCAAGACTTTATGCAGAAAGACCCCAGTCTGGTGTTCAAATCTAGAAGGTTCTTTCTGTAAGGCATCAGTGTAAACAGCTGCTCTACCCTGCACCTTTTATTACATTCATTATTGTTATTGTCATTACTTTTATTATTAAACAGTTAAAGAATTAAATTAAGGTTGGTTTTTAATAGTCTTTATAAGCNCTGGTGGCTCCCGAGTCGCTAGTGTCTCCCGAGTCACTGCTGGTTCCCGACTTGCTGTTGGTTCTTGTCTCACTGTTGGCTCCCGAGTCACTGGTGACTCTCAAGTCACTGGTGGCTCGTTGGTGGCTCTCGAGTCGCTGGTGACTCTTGACTTTCTGGTGACTCCCCACTGTCTGGTGGCTCCCCTCTGTCTGGTGGCTCCCCACTGTCTGGTGGCTCCCAAG
Source organism: Poecilia formosa (assembly GCF_000485575.1). Lineage (NCBI taxonomy): Eukaryota > Metazoa > Chordata > Actinopteri > Cyprinodontiformes > Poeciliidae > Poecilia > Poecilia formosa. Next base: position 493,696 of record NW_006800158.1, read on the forward strand.
TCGCTGCTGGTTCTCGACTTGCTGTTGGTTCTCATCTCACTGCTAGCTCCCGACTCACTGGTGACTTTCGAGTCACTGGTGGCTCCCTGGTGGCTCCCTGGTGGCTCTCGACTTTCTGGTGATCTCGACTTTCTGGTGATCTCGACTTTCTTGTGATCTCAACTTTCTGGTGACTCGACTTTCTGGTAACTCTCGGCGTTCTGGTGACTCGACTTTCTGGTGACTCCGAACTTTTTGTTGGCTTCCAACTGTCTTGTGGCTCCCGACTTTTTGGTGGCTCCCCACTGTCTGGTGGCTCCCCACTGTCTGGTGGCTCCCCACTGTCTGGTGGCTCGCCACTGTCTGGTGGCTCCCAAGTCGCTGCTGGTTCTCGACTTGCTGTTGGTTCTCGTCTCACTGCTGGCTCCCGAGTCACTGGTGGCTCGCTGGTGGCTCTCGAGTCGCTGGTGGCTCTCGACTCTCTGGTGGCTCCCGACTCTCTGGTGGCTCGCTGGTGGCTCTTGAGTCGCTGGTCGCTCTCAACTCTCTGGTGGCTCCCGACTCTCTGGTGGCTCCTGTATTAAAGTGTTCCGCCATATTTAGTCTTTGTAGTCCAAACCAGCAGCTGTGCCTTCCTCTGTATTCTGTTGCTATAGCGATTAAACCTCTGTAACTGCTGTGTGTGTGTCAGAGACTTTATCTAACTTTATGAGACACCCAGTCAGTTTTAATGAAAAAAGCAGTCCGAACGACTGCTTCCCGTTCAGGATCCGTAAGGCCGATCCAAAAACCATTTGAAGCATATAAGAGGGCTATTTGTCGTCTCCGATAGTACCACGATTCATATCTGTAGCTCATTCACAGTAATTGCAGTGATGAGAGAAAAATGGTGTGCGCTGATCTCAGAAAATTTTCAGAAAAATCTGAAAATGAATGGTGGAGTGTCTGAAGGTACCCTGTCACTTGATTTTGCTCTGAAGCACCTTGACAGAAAACCGTCAGCCCTAGAGAAATTTTGAAAACATTTTACGGGAGCAGGCATTCGTATCAATGTCATGACCTACTTTCATACCAATAGAGCAATTTTTGCACCCATGACAGCGATTTCAAAATTATTTTGGGGTCAAAATTCCACTCTGTTTCTCACTCTAAAAAAGCGGCAGTTGGTGTCAGTTACACTCTGCGTTTCGGCAGTTGGAAATTTCGCTCGTTTTTCGCTTTTTATTTCGCCATTTTTACACAGAACCCCAATAAAAATAATAGCCCGGATGCCGGGATCAAGCCGCACGTTTTGATACCTTTTTTGTGGGGTTTCTTGCAGCGGTACGAGCCGCATTAACGGTGACGGAAGAATAATAAATATTAAAGAGACATTCTATTGGGTGTAGAACAATAGGTGCCTGCCAGTGACTGACCTGCTTCGCTGACCTGTGCATTGCTATGGGCAGGCCCCAATTATTCTGACGATTTAGAGAACTTGAGCCAGGTGAAGCTTATACTGCAACTTGAGTTTTGGATAAAACATAATATTTACAAGCCAAGAGGGGTTTTATGCCAGTCAACGATTAATTGATTACTAAGTTAGTTGATGATTTTTTCAATNATCTATAATCAGAGATTTTACTCAGATTAGATTCTGAGCAGACAAGAAGTCTGTCTCATTTTTTAAAAATGTTAAAAAACGTTTATGGTTGATTGAAGCTCTTTGTTTGCAGGTAAAAGTAAGGAGGCAGAGGTGAAGAGGATAAACAAAGAGCTAGCCAACATCCGTTCCAAATTTAAAGGTAAGTGAGCAGTTGGGACACTCTAACCCTGAGAAACAGAAAGTCATGCAACAGACTGCTCCAAGCTGAAGGGATTCAGTCTGCTGTTGTGATGAGCTTTATCTATGCCACAGTGTGAAAGTCTCACAGGAAAAGATCGTGTTAGCTTAGGTTTAGGCTGAAGCTTTGATATCCTGAGCCATCAGGGTTTATCACTGTTTTTGAAATATAATGATGTTCTCATACATTGTTAATTAATAATTGATAATTCCAAAAATGAAATATTTAGCTTATCAAAGGCACTTTACGTCAATTTATGTTTCCTGTGTTGCTGTGGTAGGAGACAAGGCTTTGGACGGCTACAGTAAAAAGAAATATGTGTGCAAACTGCTCTTCATCTTCCTTCTGGGCCACGATATTGACTTTGGACACATGGAGGCTGTCAACCTGCTTAGCTCCAACAAATACACCGAAAAGCAAATTGTAAGTATTTCTTTCTTTTAATTGTTTGTTTTCACCTCGCAGCTCAGTCTGACTGGAGCAAACATTATAACATGTCAAAGACGAAGCACATCCTCTGGCGGCGTTATTGGACCAGGACCCAATCCATGATGCTGATGTAAAAAAACATATATTTGATTCTGCAGCACATCCTCACATGTATTGAACACTTGATTTGTAATGGTTAGAAAAGAGCTGTCACAGTGAGATCATCCACTAATAATGTTAAAGAACACCATAGAACATCTTCAGAAGTCCAGCACTGCACAAATCCTTTAAGATGAACCTAAGATGTTGTCTTCCTACATCAGTAAAATGCTTGTTGCTGTTCCAGCTCTGATAAAACAAGTGAGCAGCATCAACCCACCTTCTGCCGTGGTGGGTCCAGCTGGTTTAGGAACCATAATCAGGACAGATGAAGATGAAGAGGATTTTCAGAATGTTTTGGTTCATTCAGGTGTCTGTCATCTGGTGCCACTTCCTGCTTTTTCAGGGTTACTTGTTCATCTCCGTGCTGGTGAACTCCAACAGTGAACTCATCCGTCTCATCAACAACGCCATCAAGAATGACCTCGCCAGCCGCAACGCGACCTTCATGAACCTGGCTTTGCACTGCATCGCTAACGTGGGGAGCAGAGAGATGGCCGAGGCTTTTGCTTCGGACATTCCCAGAATCTTGGTTGCAGGGTTCGTAAAAATGGTTTATTCATACAAAAAACTGATATTAATATTCTAGTCTTTCACACTTACTTTTTCTGGTTTGATGCTAGAAAGAGTTTTCTGGCTGATTCATGTTACAACACTCTAAAAGACAAATCTCATAGCAGGCAACTCTGGGAGAACGTTTAGGAGACATCTAAGACTTCTAGTTTGTCAGTTGATTTTGTTCAGTCTGTGCGTCGCTCCAGTGGGATGATAACCTGGTGAATGCAGCGGTTCTCCTGCTCTCCACAGGCCTGTAGAAATTCTATTTGCAGTTTGCCTCAGGTCATGTGTTAGAAAAGGTAAATATTTGGAAGAAGACACTCTAATCAGACAAAAACCAAAATTAAACATTTTGACATAAATGCAAAATGCCATGTGTTATAGAACAGTAGCAGTGTGTATCACACAGAGAGATGGGCTGGACACCAAGTGAGTCCGACACACGGGACGACACAGCGACAAAAAGTTGGAAATTGTTGAGCTTTTGTATTGTGTTGTTAGCCCGAGTTCACTTTTACATGCACAAGATTGAAATTTTACATCCTTGAATTTGACCAGTCGCTTGGCTGGAGGGGCAAGAGACTTTCACCTCATCACACAAGTCTGGGCTGCTGCTAACGATTATTTTAGTAGTGAATTATTCTGACGATTTAGAGAACTTGAGCCAGGTGAAGCTTATACTGCAACTTGAGGAGTTTTGGATAAAACATAATATTTACAAGCCAAGAGGGGTTTTATGCCAGTCAACGATTAATTGATTACTAAGTTAGTTGATGATTTTTTCAATAACCAGTTCATCAGGATTAATCTGATTAATTGTTTTAGTCCTACACAAGTTCCATAGGGAATGAATGGAGAGTGAGTGACACTGCATGTGTTGTTGACCATGTGTTGAGCTCTTGACCCTTAATCCCACCTAAATGTGTTTTATTAAAGGGCCTATTGTTAAATTAAGTTCACAAATCAGCTGGACACCTAGATCCACTTCTTCTCCCTGGTTTTCTTCCTGGAAGGTTGCTGGTTGCCACGCTGGTGTTAGTAGTTGTTGGAGGAGATCATATTTCAGACTAACTAAGCTTTTCCAGTGTTGTCTCAGTGTTAGTATGAAAGCATGCTGAAGAGATGATTTTTGTTTCCAGGGACACCATGGACAGTGTGAAGCAGAGCGCTGCGCTGTGTCTGCTGCGGCTCAACAGGACTTCTCCTGATCTGGTGCCTATGGGAGAGTGGACAGCTCGGGTCGTCCACCTGCTCAATGATCAGCACCTGGTAAGACCTGTGCTAGTTTACTGCTTCAGAATCAGAACATCACTACAGCTGTGTTTAGGGCCTGTGCTATTTAAAAGTCTGGTTAGGTTTGAAAGTGAAACACACACATTGTACCAGACACAAGGTTTTATGAAGATGTGTATCTGTCTGTACGACATGCTGGAACAAAACTTCTCCTTACTCTCTGATGACTAAAGTCAATTAACATTCAGCCAGACGTAAGCAGGCTGTGGAATATCCTGGTTGCTTGCTTACCTGGTTACCTTGGTTACGAGCCAGTCAGAGGTCTTGGACCAGCAGCTGCATAGTCGAGGGTCTGCATGTAGCGATATTACAAAGCTTTTGGCTAGAGCCAGTCTTAGTGTTTGTTTGTCAATGCAGCTGAAGAACTGGGACAAGAATACTTTTTGAGATGTCCAGTTTATTTCCTTTGTAAGAAAAAGTAAAAGTGTAAAGAAACAGCC
>NW_006800158.1:498768-575941 GCF_000485575.1 Poecilia formosa
AGAAAACGTAAAGCTGTAAAGAAACAGTCTCTATCTGTATCACAGAGTAGTGTGTTTGTGTGTGTGTGTTCCTGTTCTCAGGGAGTAGTCACAGCAGCCACCAGCCTCATCACCACTCTGGCCCAGAAGAGTCCAGACGACTTTAAGACGTCCGTGTCCCTGGCTGTGGCCAGGCTCAGTAGGGTGGGTCCAGCTTTGATGCCCCTAATGGCGCTCTGCTCTTTCTCAGGCAGAGTCTTCACCATCTCCATCTTCCTGTCTCACAGATTGTGACCTCTGCATCCATCGACCTGCAGGACTATACATACTACTTTGTTGCTGCGCCGTGGTTGTCTGTCAAACTGTTGCGCCTGCTGCAGTGCTACCCTCCACCTGGTATGCTACCATAAAGCCATGCATTACTGGGACAAAACTTACTTTTTATTAAAAATAAAATAACCAGTAATCTGGTTATTTTTCTGAAAAATAACCAGACTACTTTCAAATATGCTTGCGTGGTAACTTGCCTAAGAACATTAACATATTAACATTGGAATTCTTGTGGGGGTAATCAACCCTACATAAAGCAGTCGGACGTGTTGGAATTGGAAATCACTAGTGTGTTTCTATTAAGTGTATCTTTAAGAGGAAAGCAATGCGACTGGCTGTTGCAGAGGACGCATCGCTGCGAAGTCGTCTGTCCGAGTGTCTGGAGACCATCCTTAATAAAGCCCAGGAGCCGCCCAAGTCCAAGAAGGTGCAGCACTCCAATGCAAAAAATGCTGTTCTGTTTGAAGCCATCGCCCTCATCATCCACCATGACAGGTTGGTCACTTTCTGCTTCTTAACCTGCTCAGTTACCTAGGAAGAACTGAGATGTTTAACAATGCTGTCTGTACATGTTAAGGACTGAATGCTGCAAGTCAATGACATCACAATATAGTGTTGCTGGTCTAACTATAGCTGAATGAGAGTATTACACCTGGACAAATAGAACCCCATGCCACTCCAGTATGCTCTATCTACAATGTATCAGACTCACCCGGCGCTCTTATTGCACTTTGCAAAGTGTATATTAGTATGTTGTATATTAGTGTCGGATTGTGAACTCAGTGCATGGGGATCTGAGTACTTCCTGTTGTCGTTGTGTGTTTTCCCTCAGTGAACCCAACCTGTTGGTGCGAGCCTGCAACCAGCTGGGCCAGTTCCTGCAGCACAGAGAAACTAACCTCCGTTACCTGGCCTTGGAGAGCATGTGCACGCTGGCCAGCTCCGAGTTCTCCCATGAAGCTGTGAAGACACACATCGAAACTGTCATCAGTGCCCTCAAGGTGAGTTTCTGGACCTCTGGTAGGAAATATGATGACCCCATCAGTGTAGACATCTCCATGCCTGCTGGGAAGGAAAGCAGGAATGTTCCACGCTGCATTCATGCAGTAATTCATGCAAGAAAAAGAACAACCAAGTATTGAGTCCATAGAAATCAATATAATTCTCAGAAGCTCTAATTTTCTAAATTCTGAATATAATTTTCAGAATTTATCTAATATTCTAATTTTCTATGCCACTCTATTTTAGCTTTATATTATCTGTAAGTCATAATCATCAGAATTACAAGAAAGAAAGGCTATCTGTGCAATGAATCTACATGGTGTATGAGATTTACTTTCTGAAATACTGAACATTTTCACATTATTTACATTTTTTTATATACCTGTATTTACTCCTTGTTTACTGTACAGTGAGACAGAAACAATATGAATCCATCAAACTAACAGAATAACAGAATAAATCATTTAACAAACCAAATGAACTCTACTTAGAAGCTCTGCAATAATCAGGGTGAAACATGAGACTAAGATTCTGTCTCATGTAGTCCATGATCTCCATTCATGGAGATCATGGACCACTGGGCATTATAAATAATTAATATGGACAGTAATAAGAAGTGGTTGAAATGATAAGTGCCATTATATCAATGTGGATGTGTTGAGCAGTGAGGCAGTTTAATGGTCTTTAAACATGTCTGGAATTGAAATGAACTCTAATGTATTGAACTCTAATGTATTTACTCAAGTCTAGAGAGTTATGAACAATGACTCTCTAGAGGCCTCCCATATGTGGGCCTCCCATATGTGGGAGGCCTCCATATGTGGAGGCCTCCATATGTGGAGGCCTCCATGTGTGGCCTCCCACATATGGAGGCCTCAGGTTCCAGTCCTGACCTGATGACCTTTGCCATACGTCTTCCTTTTCTCTCACAACCTGCTTTTATGTCTGACTACTCGCAAATAAAGACTAGAGCTGCTAAAACCTTAGAAAAACAACAAAAACACGTTTATAGACAGATGAGTTCTTCTCAAAATCAGTAAGAACAACCTTAAAAATATTTAGTGACATCACCTTTAAGTTCATGTAGTACTTCAACTGGTTCCAAGAAGATGGATGTAAGTTCAGTTTTGACTTTAGGCACCAAAAGTAAAAAAAAAAACAATTCTCACAATGAAGAGAGTATTCTCTGGTGGACTTTCTCAATCCTAAATATTTATACTGGGAGACTTTTTGAATTTTCAGACCTTCAGCTGCAGTAATGACTGGAGGAACTGTCGACTTGTCTACAAAGACAAGAGATGGCAGTGTTTAAAATCAACTTTTTTGAGCTTTACAATATGTTATATTGTTGTTCCCTCATCAAAAACATACATGGAGTGTTAACTTTATTCTTTCATTCATGTTTGAGAAATCTTTTGATCTCCATGGCAACCATTCTGCTGTGAAGGACACCTAAGTGAACCAGCGCCACCTTCAAGGAAACTGCAGCTCCTCCTCAAAGCTGCAGTTTCCAACTTTCTGAGCTTCTGCCTCACAGAGCGACTTTCCGCCACGACTCCCCCACTCAGCTCCTTCAGACTAGCCAGCAGCAATTGACAAACACCTGGTGTAACTGTGGATTTGCTGAGCTCATTACAGGAACTACTTCTCAGTGCAACACTGGTAAAAACGTTGTTAAAGGGTTAATAGAGGAACCATGTTATTACAACATCCTGTGGAGTTTCAGAAAGAGGAGGTGTTTCTTAAAGAGACAGAGGTCCAATTTCAAGGCTTTAAATTATGAAGTCAATTTTTTTAAGGCGTATTTGACAACTGAAGGTAACATAGTTCCTTAATTGTGCTACAAAACAGCACTATGTGCCTGGGAAACACACAATGCTGCCCCTTTTAATTTACTGGCCAATCATGTTTCTTTCCCATAGTTATATGGTAGTCATACCGTCCGGTTGAAGTCTCTTCTTGGTGTGTCTGTGCAGACTGAGAGAGATGTGAGCGTGCGCCAGCGGGCCGTCGACCTTCTCTATGCCATGTGTGACCGCAGCAACTCCAAGCAGATTGTGGCGGAGATGCTGAGCTACTTGGAGACGGCAGACTACTCAATCAGAGAGGAGATTGTAGGCTGTCAACACACACATGCTCAGGTTTGAGTCTCGGGGAAAGATGTTCTCCTCAGCCACCACGCTGTCGCCCACAGGTGCTGAAGGTGGCCATCCTGGCCGAGAAGTATGCAGTGGACTACACCTGGTACGTGGACACCATCCTCAACCTGATCCGCATTGCCGGCGACTACGTGAGCGAGGAGGTGTGGTACCGTGTTATCCAGATCGTCATCAACCGGGATGATGTCCAAGGCTACGCTGCCAAGACCGTGTTTGAGGTGGGAACTGTGATTCATGTTGTCACTAATAACATTCACTTCTCTTGTGTTTTTCTATGCATCCTCCAGATATGAAGGGAGTAAAAAAAAACTAGATATAAACATTATTTAAAAATTGTATTATCTCTTATGTAAAATCCTGTTTTACTTAATAGTATGTGTCTAATAGTAATAATCTGAATTATTGATTCAATATTTCCACTAAAAGTTGAGGAAAGAGATTAATTTACTATAATTTAGAACAAGACTGTAACATAACTAAATGTGGAAAAAGTGAAGCACTTTGAATACTCTCTGGATTCAGTCCGATGTTAAAAGAAAATGTCAGTAAAATGTGGATTAATATTAATACCAGTTGCAGTACTAATTAATACAATCATTGCTAGAATAGTCATGCATTATAATAAGTACAGTTGAAACCAGAAGTTTACAAACTGAAGTAAGTCTTGATCTGAAGTTAAATCAAACCAATATTTTTCATGTTTTAATGAAAAAAAGATTATGCCATTAGATTATTTGATACTGTCTTAATACTTAATACTGTAGGAGTGTAAAATATTTTTGTCATTATGTTGATGACACCTGTTTTCACTATGACATCAAAGAAGTTTTTTATTTATTTATTTATTTTTGACAAAAAAGCAACATTTTGCTGACCACAACTGATTTGTAAATCAATAAAATAGTCAAACATCTGAGGGCTGATTGACCTGATTAATTAAAATAAAAATCAGATTTTTTTTTATTATTTTGCCTGTTCATCACCGATCATATAGCTATGTCAGCAACATCTGGCTGATTTGTGCATTTCTTTCTAAAATGAATTGAATCCAGCATTTTAAAGGTAGATTGGTACCAAACACTTAAGAAGTGAACAAACTGCATAAAGGTAAAAATCGCTGTCCAACAGAACAGAGTGCTTGTTGAATTCGGGTTTTATTAGATCTGATTAGACCAACACTGTGACTTTAGTTGGCTGTGACTTTAGTTGGATACACAGTTTGTGTTAGTGTGTGTTGTTTCTTACCTGACAGAAGCTGTTGTTCCTCTCCATGTGAATGTGTGCAGGCCCTCCAGGCTCCAGCCTGTCATGAGAACCTGGTGAAAGTGGGTGGTTACATTCTGGGAGAGTTTGGAAACCTGATTGCTGGTGACCCTCGTTCCAGGTGCTGAAAACTGACCCCGCTTCTGACCAGATGTTTGTAATCTTTGAAGGTTCAGCTCCTCATAACCTGTTCCTCTGCAGCCCTCTGGTCCAGTTCAACCTGCTTCACTCCAAGTTCCACCTGTGCTCGGTGCCAACCCGAGCCCTGCTGCTCTCCGCGTACATCAAGTTCATCAACTTGTTCCCGGAGGTGAAAGGCACAATCCAAGATGTCCTCCGTTCAGACAGCCAGCTTCGCAACGCCGACGTGGAGCTCCAGCAGAGGGCGGTGGAGTACCTGAGGCTCAGCTGCATCGCCAGCACCGACATACTGGTCAGCACATCATTCAGCTAACCGGACGTTGAATGGGCCTGAAGCTTTAAGCAGAGCCTGAGTCCAAGGCAGGCACTTAGGATTGTACAGTGAGGGTGGATGTTTCTCTTCTTTATTAGGGCTTCAGCAGCATATAGTGAATTTACTTCAATTTCTCTGCAAAGTGAACACAACCCTGTTAAAATATCACGGATGTCTGAAAAAATGAGACAACGAATCATTTTATAACCTTTCCCATTTGTGACATTTATCTGGTATAATTAGGCTCACATGTTGAATTCAGTAATAAAAAAAAAATAAAAAAAATACATATTTTTTAAAATATAGCTTAAATAAACTAGTTCAACTCATGTGAACACTCTTATACTGAGACTTTATTGATGCATATTTTTTTATTCAGTTTCAAACTTCAGTCTTTGGTAGAAGTTTGTCAGCATGCCACAACCTGAGCAGACCATGAGGACATCTGTTGCTCACAGTCCTCTTCAGGAAAATGAAGTCAAGTCAGCTTTAAGTGTGTAGAGCATCTCAGCAACAAGGCAGTTCAAAGTGCTCTACGTCATAAAAACATCATACAGTCATCAGTTCTGAAACAAGCAACAAACTTTACATGTTGTCAAATGCCATCATCAAGCAAATACACATAAGATCAATGTTCCATTTACTACTAATCAAAAGTCATTTGAAAAAGGTGGGTTTTAATTCTTGATTTAAAGGAACTCAGTGTTTTAGTTCTGCTGAAAAGCTTTAAGTTCCCAAAGAAACATGAAGTTACCAAAGTTTCCTCAGGTTGCATGCAGAGCATTTGTTGGCCAGTTCCTGTGGGTTTAGCGAGGTTTTCTCTCTGCCCCCAGGCCACCGTGTTAGAAGAAATGCCTCCGTTTCCAGAGAGAGAGTCTTCCATCCTGGCCAAGCTGAAGAAGAAGAAGGGCTCCAGCAAACTGCCAGACATGGACGATTCCCGAAAGAATGTCAATGGCAGCGCTGAGCACGCCGAGGACGCCGAAGTGGCCAGCAAGGTAGCATCATGACTAAATCAGAAGAATGTAGACGCTTCATCTGAATCCATGGGGATTTTGTCCTGTCCTCGTCCTGGGTTTCCACTGTCCTCCTCTGTTTTCTCAGTCTCTACCTTCCCGTTGTTCTGCTCCTCTTCTCTTCTTTTCTGCACCTCAGACTCCTCAGTTTCTGTTGGAAGAGCTCATTTCCACAGACAGACCCCACCCCTCCTCTAGCGCCACCATGCTCCCCACCAGAACCATGGTACTTGACACGTTTACATTTTCAGTGCAGTTTGCATTTTGTCCCAGTGCTGCCATCTGCACGGAGGAGCAGGTGTTCCTGTTGCCTAGCAACAAGAAGGTCCTGGGTTTGAATTCCAGCCTGGGCTCTTTATACATGAAGTTGCATGTTCTCTCTGTGCATGTATGGGTTCTTCAAAATGAAAAAATCAGAGAACTGGAAATACAGTAAGGTCGCATACAAAGAAAAAACTTTGTGGTGGAACAAAACCATAGAGAATACTTTATTAATTCAGGGAGAAATGTCTTAGTATGTGACATTGTACATAGTATAAGTATGACTTAAACATAAAATAAATATATAAAATGAAATAATAACAAGCATGCACATCTAAACCAAACTAACACTGGCTGGCCATTCCCATGAGGAAGTATGGTGGTGTCAGCATTATGCTGTAGGGATGGTTACCTGCAGCAGGGAGCCGTTCCTCAGCTGAATGAAAGGTGAAGGTTCAACTCCCAACAGGAAAGAGGGCCTGACACAGCCAGAGAGACAGAGAGAATGGTTCCTTAATTGCAGTCTCTGGCCATGAGACACTGAGCAGCTAAAGTCTTTCCTCTGCCTACATCTCCCAGAATGCTGTGTGGTTCTGGATCGGAGTTCAGTGACATTATTGAAAATTCCATCAGATGTATGATCTATTGACGTTAATGATGTATCTGTAGCGATATACATTGGTATTGATCTGTTGTCCAGTACTTCCTGAAGTTTTTTTTTTTTTCTAAAGGTCTGACTAACGAGCCTCAGTGGAACACCTGTTGTAATTTTCTGAATGTGATTTTCTGGATGTGATTTTCTGGATGGTGTTTGTCCTACAGGTTCCCAGCCACACCTTCACTGATAACCTGAGTGTGAACTCAGCCCCATCCTCAGGAGCCAGCCTGCTGGTGGACGTCTTCTCTGACTTCAGCAGTGCTGCACCCACAGAGAGCTCAGACGAACACTTTCCCAGGTGACGCTAACCACAGCTCATCTAATGAAAACACAATGTTAGCCGTCAGTGTTCTTGTTTTAGTTAATAATCAAAGCTGAAGAAGAGTTATTTTACTGTGGGCCTGGGCTAAACATGACAATAAGAACTATTAAGTTTTTTTTTTTAAGTAACTCAATGACTGTTAATGCATGGCACGACAATCAGAGCCCCACTAATATAACTACTTCGTTTGACAAACATTCTGACTTGTAATACACCTCTTCAGTCACATAAAGAAGTGACTTGTATCATTAAGCTGCACACAGGAAGCATATTTAAAGGAGCAGTATTATGTAAACTGGATTTTATTAGCTTCACGTCATGTTGTAATGTCATTCCCTCATCATAAACATACCCAGAGTCAAGGTTTCCCTCAGAAAACTTGCTAAGCTCGATGGTTGGGTGCTAGGCAGTCATTCATCCAGCGGGCCGTTGTGTTTTTGAGTTAAAAAATGTTTAAGTTGACAGGAAATTTGAAAATATCACTTGATATTTATGTGTTATTGAAAGACTGGAAGATTAACACCTGGACACTAAATATAAAGTCTTAAAAAAATGCAAGCATTTTAAAAAGACTTAAATAAATAAGCAATGCTAAGCCTGGTGGGGGTGCTAGTCAAGCCTGGTGGCCTGCCAGGCTTATAGTACACTGGGGGAAACCCTGCAGAGTGTTGTTTTGATTCTTTCAGGCATGTTTGAGAAATCCTTTAATCTCCATGGCAACCATTCAGCTGTGCAAAATGGGTGGGTGGACCTAGCCCTGCCTTCAAGGTGCAGCTTCTCCTCTGAGCTGCAGTTTCCAAGCTTCAGCCTCACAGAGCAGTCCTCCCACACGACGCCTTCACTCAGCTCATTCAGACTAGCCAGAAGCAATTAGTGAACACCAAGTGGAACTGCACATCAGCTGAGCTCATTATAGGAGCTACTTCTCAGTTCAGTGCTGGTAAAAATGTTGTCAGTGGGTTAATGGAGGAGCCATGTTGTGATGACTTCCTGAAGCAGAGTTTCAGAAAGAGCAGAAGTTTTTAAAGAGACAGAGGCCCAATTTGAAGGAGTTAATTTAAGAAGCCAAATTTCTTTTAAGCCATATCTGATATTTTTCAGCGTAACAACTACAGGTTTCATAGTTACAGTGATACAATACAAGTTACAATAGGAATAAATCTCATATTTTCTGATTTATTCATATTTATATGAAAATCAAAATTCTTTTCACAAGACATGTTACCATAATAAATGATAAACTGTATAATAAATGCCCAGCTCTTCCGTACGGACCATTAGATTTATCTTTGACAGAAGACAACTTATGAATAACTGAGCACTGTTCTGTTACAAATATTAACAATTTGATAATTGTTAATATTTCAGGTTTGTATGCAAAAACAACGGTGTTATCTACGAGAACCAGCTTCTGCAGATTGGACTGAAATCTGAGTACCGGCAGAACCTGGGTGAGCCTCTGCACTGTTCACTTCTCTGTGTTCGACTCAATTACGATTACAAGTTTATGTGAGAGATTGAAATATGTTTGGAGGAGAGTGAATGAAATGTTTAACTTTTTTAAAACGTCATGAAACAAAATTCCTTCCTGCAGGTCGCATGTATGTGTTCTATGGCAACAAGACCTCCACACAGTTCCAGAGCTTCTCCACATCAGTGAGCAGTAATGACGTCCTCTGCTCTCATATCCTCTGCTCTGCTCCACAGCTGCCCGCCGAGTGATCTCCTGAGATGGTTTCTGTGCTGGATGCTTGTCTGAAACAAGACCTGCTGTTTGTCTGGTTGTTTTTAACAACAATTACTCTCTGCTTCAGTTAAATACGTTTCCACCCTGCAGTGATTATCTAATGGGAAGAACGTAGCGGTTTGCTTTGTTAAATCCAGCTGGGTGGATGTTTTTTCTTCAGTTTTAGTGTATATTTGAGCTGTTCCTGCTGTTTCTGTGAATATCTGTGCAATCCTTGACCAGCAACTTTACAGCTGAATGTCCAGGAAAAGCCAGTAGACCCGCTTATAGAGGCTGGAGCTCAGGTCCAGCAGATCCTCAACATTGAGTGTGTGTCTGATTTCTCAGATGCTCCTGTCCTCAACATTCAGTTCAGGTTGGTAAGACAGTATAGATCTGTTGTTTTATGTATTGACTCTGTTATTGAGCTATTTATACGCAAACTTCATCCTGTATGTGCAGATATGGTGGAACATTGCAGAACATCGCAGTCAAACTCCCTGTGATGCTGAATAAGTTCTTCCAGCCCACGGAGATGACGTCCCAAGACTTCTTCCAACGCTGGAAGCAGCTTGGAGCGTAAGCCTGACTTTACTTTCACTAAAGTAGTTTCAACTAGTTGGCTTTTAAAGTCAGAAGTATCAGTTGACATCAGATTAATGTGAAAAGTTGTATGTCGGAAAAGGTTCATATAACAGCTCTTGTACTTGATGGTTCTTTCTTTCTGTCTGTCTTTATTTTGAAGTTGAACATTTTTTTTGTTTTTGGTGTCATCAGTCCTCAACAAGAGGTGCAGAAAATCTTCATAGCCAAAAACCAGATGGACACAGATGTTACCAAAGCCAAGGTAAACAGTGAAGCCTTGTGTCAGTGTGAACATTTAGGACCATCTGTGACTGAGCTCAGTGACTCAATAAACATGTAATCTGACTTTAGCTTTATGATGCTGTTGTTGCTTTGGTGTTTTTATGAATCTAGTCATCTTACTTCTCTGTGTTCTGTTGCGTTCACTCCTCCAGCTCTTAGGTTTTGGTGTAGCTCTGTTGGACGGTGTGGATCCTAATCCGGTAAACTTCGTTGGAGCTGGAATCATCCACACTAAGACCACTCAGGTGGGCTGCCTGCTCAGGCTGGAGCCCAACACACAAGCACAGGTAAACACACATACACTGAAATAAAGGCTGTGCTTTGCAAAATGTGTTTTATTGTTTTCCAGAAGGTGAAAGAATTGAAAGAAAAAGACTCATGGTTTACAAATTAACAAAATTCCATGTTTTATAATTGTGCACTACCTTGTTGGTCAGTCACAAACAATCCCTTTAAATTGCTTTGATGTTTGGGGTTGTAACATGACAAAATGTGAATAGTATAAGGGATGACACTACTGCAAGACGGCTCTGAACTCATGTGTTGTCCGCACAGTGTGGGACCTGCAGCAAAGCCTCCTATTCTGACGAGCTTCCACACATGACAGTGTAACAGACTGTGTGGATGTTTGTACCACCTGTTTGAAAAGTTACTGCTTTGCAAAGAAACTGTTCCTATTTGTAGCCACAGCTCACATTTATTGTTCTGGACCCAGCGTGATGCAATAGTCTTTGATTTAAGTACAAAATGTAATGATGACAAAAATCGGTAGATTTACTTGCGGTTACCTTCATGCAGATGAACATGTTATAGTGTTCAGCTGCTGCCATTTCTCCATCTTTTCGATTTTTCCAGACTCTGTTTGGGTTTTGGAATAAACTTTATCCTGCGCTCTAAATGCTCTGGGTAAATCTGGGATCAAGAGCCGGTTGGATTGACTGACAGTTGTCATCATGTCTATTGAATTGGATCTGATTGTCTCATAAAGTGCCTTGTAAAATGACATTTGTAGCAAATAGATGCTAGAGAAATCAACAGATTTGAACTGAATGAACATTCAGTTCAAATCTGTTGTTAGCATCATACAGTTAGCATCATACAGATGCTAACTGGCTGATTCATTTCTGTTTCTTCCAGATGTACCGCCTCACCTTGCGGACCAGTAAGGAGTCCGTATCTCAGCGGCTGTGTGAGCTGCTGTCAGAACAGTTTTAGCCTCCACACAGCACCTGCATTTTTACACTTTCTTACTCTCACTTCAAATCAAAAAAAGATGCATTGTACAGTGTACATTTTTTGTTTTATTTACATGCTTTATATCCTAGTGAGAGGGAAAAGTCTTTTTTGCACATAACTCTAGTAATGCCTCACTGCTTTAAAGCTGCGTTGTGTCTGTCCTCACACTGTGATGAGGCTCATGGTTTGGCCTGGCAGCCTGAGCCGCCGGTACTGAGAGTCCGGGTTGTTGGTCTGGGAGTGTTTCACACAATCATTCTGTACTTGTTGGCTTACAAAATAGATTACACAAGTCGCTCACAGAGAACGGCAACACTTCAGCTGTTTGTTACATGTCGTCTCAGGAGGAACAATCCCTCTTAGGTATTTATAAAAAAACATATTTTGTAAGTGTGGGTTTTGTTTCCAGTAAGGGAGTTTTCTAACAACCACAGCTGTTTTCTAGAATCATCTTACAGGGACTGTGATTGAAATAACATGTTTATGTCTAAATAGAGAACTCCCAGGTCACTTTTGAGAAATACTTCACAGACGATACGATGGTCTATTTCTAAAGGGATAATTCAGAGTTTTTTGAAGATGGGTTCTATTGAGAAGTTTTGAGCAGTCAGTGTTTTACCTGCGTTAGATAATTGTTAGCGTTTGTGTTTTGCACATATACTGACGTGTTATTTTAACAACGTAGACAAGTAACACTGCAGCTAGATTTTTTTTTTATGTCTGTGGCCAGAGCTTTTCACCTCTAGACACCTTATGTAGCAACTTATGCATCAGTGATACGGAGTTTAAGTTGTTGCTAACTCAAAGTAGCTTCAGGTTGTTGGTCTGTTCTGACGGGTTTTATCAGTTTTCTCCTGACTGCCTTTAAATGTTCAATGGAACCAGCTTTTAAAAAAACCTCAACTCTATTTTTATTCTATACATGTTTGCTCACGCCAAGAACAGGAACTCTGCTGGTCATGAAAAGTCAATTAGAGAGGTGGACCATCAACAGCACACTGTAACAGTTATGTCACTGCCATATATTAGACTTTTCTAGCTGTGTTTTAAATCAACCAACCACATCGTTGGATGCCTTTATGTCTTTTCTGATGTTGAAATAACAATTTCCAGTGGAATCACTGGAGTTGGTTGTTGGTGTGAACAGCCTTTAAAGCACTGCCACATTCTTTTTATTTTGTCCTAAAGCATTTCTTTTTAATGTCCAACTAGAAATATTTCTCCATTAGTCAGTTTGCTTGTCTGTTTTTATATTTGCTTAAAGAATGCCTATTTTTACACCTTTTTTTAATAATAAAAAAACTCTTTAACTGCAGCTCTACAGGAAAATTTCCCCCTAATAATTTTATCCCATATCTCATTTTTAGGTTCACTTTTTTTCACCACTCAGCTAAACTAGAATCCCATAGCTGTACTGTTTACGTGTTGCTGCTGCCTTTTGCTCATGGCTGGATTAGAAAGTGACGTTAACCTTAGAGAAGAAACAGTCAGACTACCTGACTTCTCTTGAAATCAGCCTCCAGACGTTGTCTGGTTGTTCTGATCCATGAAATCAAAGCCTGATGAGCTCACTGTCATGTTATGACGTGCTGAAAACAGCTGAACATTAGAGAACCAGGGAGACCAGTGACCTCTGAGTAATGTGACTGCAGCACTGCTGCTTTTCCACCTGCAGCCTTGAATGTTTTCACATACTCTCTGATTCTGTTGTTTCCAACGTGAACATTGTTTGTTTATGCTGTGTATTGAAGTTTTAATGCCATAATATTCAATTGGTGATTTATTAAGCAAATGGCTTCTGATCAGTTTTGCTGTTTACTTGCAGCATTTCAGCTCCACATGTATTGTGAATTTAATCAGCATTGTCATTATTTTAATGTTGGTGACGTTGAAGGAAAGTGCTGCCGTTACCCATATCCCCCTGTTGCACCCTGCTACCTCCTCACACCAGTTGCTCCTTTGTAATTTTGCTTGTTTCCCACTCAGGATTCTCATTTTGTACAAACCACACATAATATTTATATGACTTTAATAAATAACACCTACCAGGTGTAGGTCAGGATTATGGTGGTTTGATCATAAACTCACAATTATAAGAAATAGAATGTCACAAATTACAGTTTTATAATTATTTCTCTTCATCAGCCATTAAAAATATTTTAACTATAAAGACAAATTGTTAAAGTAGATAACTGAGGTACGCATTGTTAGATTAGGGTTGAACAGATCCTCCTCCTTCCAGCAATAAACAGTTCAGTTCATAAGGTTCTGAATATTTTAAATGAGAAAAACTAAATATAAGTGTGATAGGTGATGACTGATGAGTTAGATCCAGACATGTTGTAGCGGGTGTCCAGCTGTCTTGAGTTACAAATTCATAAGTTGTGTGTTTCAGGTTTTGGTTTCAGTGATTCACTCCGCTGGTTTGGAGATTAGCTGAAGCTTTGAACTCTGGGTAGGTTTCATGTGTAGAGCTGCACTGTAGTCAGTAAACTGAGTGAAGATACTTTCTACAGTGGTGTTTGTTTAGTTGTGTTAAAGGTTTTCAGAAGCACTGTGATCCAGTTTGACACTGATCCTGTTTTTCCGTCTCTTCTTCGTTCTACAGAACACCAAGGGGAACATTAGGTCCATTTAATACTGCAGATCAGGCCAGATAACATCCTCCCCCCCACACACACAGTGCCAGTCTTTTACTGCAGGGCCTTTTAGCTTATTCTTGTCACTTTTCTACATTTTCTATTCCCACAAAGACTTTATTTAAAGGGGCTGTATTATGTAAATTGACGTTTTTAAGCTTCACATCATGTTGTAATGTTATTCCCTCACCACAAACACACCTGAAGTGTTGTCTTGATTCTTTCATGCATGTTTGAGAAATCCTTTAATCTCCATGGCAACCATTCAGCTGTTCAAAATGTGTGAGTGGACCTAGCCCCGCCTTAGAGGTACAGCTCCTCCTCAGAGCTGCAATTTACAAGCTTCTGCTTCACAGAGCAGCCATCTGCCACTAATGCTCTACTCAGCTCCTTCAGACTAGCCAGCAGCAATTAGTAAACACCTGGTTCAACTGTGCATCTGCTGAGAAGCTGATATAAAGAGCTCAGCCTGAGCTCATTATATGAGCTTCTTCTTAGTTACTAACTGAGGTAAAAGTGTTGTTAAAGAGTTAATAGAGCAGCCATGTTGTGATGACTTCCTGAAGACAGAGTTTTGTAAGAGACAGATGCCCAATTTCATAGCATTAAATTATGAAGCCAATTTTCCTTTAAGTCATATTTGATATGTATAGTACTCTTTAGCTTCTTGATTGTTCTACATGTGCCCAAAAAACACAATACTGCCCCTTTAATGTTAGGATTTCATGCAACAATATATCCAATTCAAAATCTAAAGTGTGATGTGCATTTGTATTCAACCCCTTTGAGTCGATACTTATGTTTTGCTGCAATTCCAAGCCTCTCTACCAGTTTTGCACATCTACAGAATGTTTGTTTTCCAGTCTGAATGTATGGAAGTTTCCTCTGCTTGCTGAGCTTTAATACAAATGTGAACTTGTGTCATGGATTCCAGGACATTAGCTTTTTCATTAATATTGTCTGACTGAACCTCTTTTGTTTTTTGGCCATCCGTGTGTCTTTCAGAGCTCTGAGGTCAGAATTCCTCTGATGTTGATCAAATGTCAGAGAAATTAGTTTCTGGAAGAGAACGCCTGATGACTGGGTTAAAATCAATCAAATCAAATCAGTGTGGTTGAATAAAACCTACCAGTATGTCTGACAACTGAATAATGTTCAATTTAAAGTAAAAAACAAGAACTAATCGTTTCCATATTGATGTCAACAGGAGTCCAGCTAAGTCCAGAGGCAACTTTTTTTTTTAATTTTCAGGTTGGCAAACATTTGCATATGTTCACCTAAAGCCTACAGAACAACGCCAAACTATGTGATAATTAAATTTCAAAAGAGTGCCGTTTTATTTTGAGCTTCATTTTGTGCCTTATCAATAGAATTCTGTCGCCATGTTTTGTGCCTGACAAAAAAGGGCTGTTTCTAGAAAAAAAAGTCAGGATTTTCTGTTATGTTTAAATGTCATTGCATTGTGTGAATCTGAAGTTTTTACCAAATAAAGTTTTGAAATCAAATTCAATGCATATCTCTTATTCTACTGCCCTCTACTGGATGAAGACTGATCTGTCCAAAGGGAAAAAAAGATTTATCCCAACAAGTTTATGTCCAAGAAGAAAGAAACATAATCAAAACTTAAAAATGTGCATCAGTTTTGAAAAAATAAGTTTTATTTAGTTTGAGCAAAAAAGGCACATCAAAAATAATTTCTACCCTTTTCAATAATCAATAGAGAAATCAAGTATGACGTTTCTTTCTATTTCATTATTTATTTCTGATGCCTTCCAGGTCTTTGAGGTTGGAAGGCCTCTTTACCATCACCCTAACCTTTATGCTCAGGACTGTCTGGGCCGATCCATAACATTAACATGACTTCCAGCCAGAAGGCACATGAGATCATTTTAAGTTTAGATTCACTTGTGGTTTGAATAATTTCAGCCTGAACTGTATATTCATTTTGTTATTTAGATAAAAGAAGCTTGATCATTACAGCCTTTACTTTCTAACTTTGGAGTGAATGCTGTGAATTCTTGCTTTGTTCTTCAGTTATCAACCTGAGCTACTGATGATCACTTCACTGATTTGTTCATTAATTTTATTTTTTTAAATGAAGGTGACCTTGAACTGAAATAATAAAAACTTATTGACACTTCAAATAAACAAAAGGCAGCATAGTTTGAAATAGAGAAAATGTGGGATTAAATCAACAAGATGTAAAACATTAGGAATGAAGTTTGCACAGAAAACATTATTTTGTTTTCCTACAGTACTAACAGGCTGAGGCAGCCATTGTTCCCAGTGTCTCCCTGACAACACCAGCATCTGCCACTGGGAATGCCTGAGGTCCGTGTTGAGCCCCAGCTCAGTCCCCATACCGCACCTCCGCTCTGAGTTCCTTTGAGACGTAGTTGAGCAGGGCGGCAGTGACCTGCTGCTGCAGTGTGGCATTGCCCATCACCAGGGCGATGAGCTGGGCTGCGTCCATCCAGTCCAGGCTGCCCAGGACGCCGTTGATGTCCCGGTATAGTTGCTCCCTCTGATTGGGCGGCAGCTCCATCAGGATCTGAGGCAGAGGCCTGAACTGACCACTGGTTAGCCAGCTGCCCAGCAGACCCCCCACCGCCCCGCCTCACAGACACACAGAGGGTTGGTTGCACCATTAGTAACACTAATATGCAAACAAACACTAATGTTTTTAGTTTTTCAAAATAGGTTAATAAAAAATCCATTTTAGCTTTGGAACCATGGGAAGCTAACCCTTGTTGTTATGTGACTTCCTTCTTTGCGCTTAGTAACAGACACATTTCCTGTCTGCATCTCTGACTGGGTTTGGAGGAACACTGAAATGTTTTGTACCATTTTAAATCATTTTTATTTTCAGTCTTTATGGATGAAGACCATTAATTGAGACTTTAAAGCGGTATGCATACTTTAGACTTTTTTCTGTTACAAAGTTCTAGCACTTAGTATATTTATCCAAGTACAGCATAAGAAAATAATTGACACTTGATTACATTTAATATGGCACAATAAAAATGTTTTCCACAATATTCTCAAGAATCACTAAACAAATTGTGTCTCCAACAGAGAACCAAGGTCCTTCCTCATCAAGAAAATGTCAAAGGTAAGTGCACATGCTCAGAAGCAAATATAAAAATCTCTAAAAGCAAAATTGCTTTTATGATTTCTCAATACCATATGATCTTGAACATGCCAGTTTATAACAGGGGAAAGGCAAATTTGTGTAGTGGGAAACATTGTTATCGTGCCATATTAAATGTAAACACAAGTAAATAACTCCCTAATTCTGTACTTGGATAGATAATACTAAGTACGTAGAAAAAAGTATACCAAAGTACAGGAATAAGCTTCAGTGTTAAAAGTATAAGTTTAGTATTGATATACTTATTCTTATCAAATTAAGAATATAGTATAAAGAATAGTATAAAGAATTATCTTTATACTTGTCAGTACAAGTCAAGTATACTTCACTATTCTATTCTTAAGTAGGTAAAAAATCATTTAAAAAAAATATTAACTTTAAGTAGACAGTCATATTTTTAACATAAAATAAGCATACTCTGTACACTTGAATAAAATACTTTTTGCAAAGGGATCACTAGCAGTAGCCAAGTCATTTCATCACACTTCTAAGAAGGCCACTGATTACAGGATTTAAGTTGGTTTGTTATTACTGCTGTGTTTTAATGGCAAATGGATGCAGTGTGTTGTTGCTACCACCAGGCGGCAATGTTCAGCGTTACCACATTATTTATTACCCTACAACGTGTCAAAGTGTACAGAGCAAAACATTCAGCTGAAGCTTCGGGTTCTCTTTAAGAAAAAAACATTTCTACGATAAGAGAAAAGTCATAGCTGCGCTGCTTCAGCGCAGCTATGACTAAGTAGGGGATGACACAATGGCAATTCACAGAATGGGATACAAACTGAACGTCCTATACTACTTTATACCATTCAAAAGGGGTGCATTTTAGTTTAAATAAATACAACTCCTGTTTTGTTTCCTGTGTTCTGGTCCTTACCGACAGCAATCCCCGCGGGTCCACCGAGCAGCCCGCCGACGAACGCTGTACCCCCCGCCACCGCCGCTCCTTTGGCGGAGCTTTTCACCGCCACTTTGATCTGGTCATGAGCCGAAATTTCACAGCACAGGCGCATGACGTCATCCATACGAGGTGCCATCTGTGCGCTGAAGCACAGCGGTGGTAGAACAGTGGTCAGAGTCTGAAAATAGGTAGAAAAAAATATGAAAATAGAATGTCATTTAGTCATTTACTTCAGTCATAGCAACAAACAAACAGCAAGAGTAGATGGAAAAAGAGGGATACAAAGGTGTGCATCAGTTTTCCGAGCAACAATCTGAAAAAAAACTTTTGGTTTCATTTTAACACAAACATGAAACTCTGACTTTAAATATAAAAATAATAATAAAAACACAGACACATTAACGTGTACTTAAAATTAAAAGCATAAAAACGTATAGAATGATGCTTCATCTTTTAACATTTTTATTTTATGCCGGTATGTATGAACTAACATTAGGTTTTTTTCTGTTTACACCGACATTAGAGTTTCATTGTGTTCCGGATTGAAACTGAGCCCGAGCCGCTCTAAACTAAAGGGACCAACAGGCTGAAGGGACTGCTCCTCTGCTGCTCCTCTACTGCTCCTCCTCTGCTGCTCCTCTACTGCTCCTCCTCTACTGCTCCTCTTCAGCTGGTTTCGTACCTTTAGCTTAGCCTAACAGCGAGCGCTTCTGTTTCCAGTGAGACAAACACACGAGCTGCTGAGTCCTCCCCTCCCCTCTCCGACTCCGAACGTTTGGTTGCTCTTTCGACGTCCTGATTGATCTGTCACTTCCTGTACATCACAGTGGGTGCGCACCATTTGTAACCCGACAAGTGAATTTATGTGCACCGTTTAAAATGAGGCGTACCCGAGAGTCCCCGCTAAGATGTGACTGAAACAAACAGCAGTCAGTTTGTTTGTTAGGAATTTGCTATCTCATTTCATCTCTTCCTGTATCTACGTCGTGTCTGTGAACAAACAACTGAATAAAGACAATTTCTGTCAGATTATTTTCAGTTGTTGGCTGTCAAAATGAGTTTTTATGAATTACTGGTTTGGCAATAGAAACTCTCAAATCAAACTCAAATCAAGCTTATAAATTATCAGCTGGAACAATTGCACGAAAACGTTCGGTGCGAAATGGCCAGAAATTCAACTAAGTATTCACAGATTGTGTTCCACTTTAAGGGAGATTGTTTTTGTTTCTACCCTGACTCTAAATGTGTATTTTACAAATATTTTCACCAAACTCAGATAAAATAGCCATACAGCAACAAAAATTCTTTATATATGCAGCAACTTTTAAGCTAAATATTTTTTAATTCGCTAAAGAAAACATGGGTCGGCCCCATATCAGCATGCCGCCGCCTGAAGTTTGCAACCACCGCCAACAAAGCACCCGCCATTTCTGCTTAGTGTGATGCGAACCCTGTAATAACCAACATCTGCCTCATTAAAAGCTTTTCTTTCTTTTTTTTAATTTTTAAAGATATACTTCCATTTTTAAGCTGAAGATTCTTCTGTTTTTCGCCATATTTTTTGGAAACCCTTCATGCGTTCATGTTTTCTGAGGAATATGGCAAGCCGTTTTAACATAAATTCGGTTTCGTCTGACTTAGAAACAAATTAGAAAGAGCTCAACAATGTTGGAAATGCGGAGATAGCAAAACTTCATAAACAATAAGACTGCAAAGAATTTCCTCTTTATTCATTTCCGACGAACCGAATGTACTTAAAAACAGCTTTGAAAAGCTATAAAATTGCTATTGTCAAACTGTTTTCAGCATGAAAGTGGAGCATTTTCAAACATCTTTTTTCGTTTTTTCTATTTGTCATTGTTTTATTAAACTTTCAAATTGCTACGTGAGTCAGGAACGTTTTGACTACACAGAATGCATATTTATGATATCAGTAATGTCATTCTGACTAGTCGAAATGTCAATTTAAGATATCTTAAAAAGAAAAGCTGTGTAATTCAAGATATCTCTAATTCATTTAGAAATATCTTAAAATGAATTTTGACTAGTCAAAATTACAATTCAAAATATCTTTAATTTAGTTTTGTCTAGTCATTATTTGCTTTTAAGATATCTATAATTTAGTTTTCACTAGTCAAAACTATATGTCCTATCCAAAAATACATTTGTTATCTTGAATTATGGCGTCATTAGAGATATCTTTAATTAGAATTATCACTAGTCAAAACCAAAATCGAGATATCTTGAATTTACTTTATGACTAGTCATAATTTAATTGTAGATATCTGAAATGTGTATTTCAGATAGTCAGTAATTCATTTTAGATATCTTGAATTGAAGTCACCATACAAGTCAATGGTAAATCTGACATCATTTCGACTAGTCAGAATGTAATTAGAGATATCTCAAATAGTTATTTTGTCTAGTCGAAATATAATTAGAGACATCTTAAATAGCTGAAACGTCTCTTCACAAAACAATTTGAGATATCTGGAATGTAAGGGCGGTAAAACAGAATGTATGTAAAAATGGCTTGCCATATAAGGAACAAATTTGAGATAGCATAGTCGCTCCTCATTGGCTGAGACGCAGTGACGAGGCAGCCCAATAGCGACCGCCCCCCGCTCTCACCCCTCGCAGATAAACAATTTTTTTTATCACAACAGACTCAGAGAAAAGAAGGCAGCGACATCTTCACCGTGCTGGAGAAACATCAACTTTCTAAACCAGTAAGTGGGAAATATGACTCAGAGTTTGTGAATGAACATTTGAACTTTGATCTCATTGTATTTGCTTTATCGACGGACTGACTAAAATCACTCACACTTTGCTCGGAGTTAGAGATCAGAGTGGGTGAGGGGCTGATGACTCTGAACTAGAAAGTAGATGTTTTACCTTAACATCTGTTCCGGCTGATAACTGAGGTTTCTCATCGTTCTTTTTTCTGTGTGGTTCTTTTTTCCCCATCAAACTAACTGGTGCGTTCAGGCAGTGTACAGTAACGATCAGACTGTTTTGGCAGAAAGATAGTACATGAACTGATATACTGCATATTTGCACATTTATTTTAATAAACTAAAACTACAGTTGTTCTGAATCTCTTTGTATTGTTCTGTATATGAATGGTGCTTTATAAATAAATTTGCCTTGACTTTCATTGCCTGGATGATGTGCATATGAATATGTGCGCATTGTGCAATAAGTTCAGGTGTTGGACGTCTTGTACCAACTTTGCGTCAGTTCTTGACCTCCAAAGGGAGCGTTTCATACCAGATGTAATAACAGACAATTTAATGTGTTTTTCCATATTCTAATAAATAATAGAATGTCCTTCAGGTTGGATTTGAGGTTAAGAATATGAAAATCTGTCAGATTTAATTAAAATCAAGTAGTCTGTACAAAAATGAGAAAAAAATCAAACAAAGAAAATGTAATGTAAATGTTCTGATAATTTTCAGTTATATTAATTTACTAGTGATTTGAGCTTTAAAGCTGCAGTATGTAGCTTTTACAAAGAGCAGGATTATTTTACATATTTATTAGAACTTCCAAAAAAATCACTGCCTTTCCCCTGTGGTCCTACTGCCATCTGCAGAGCTCAGGCAGAAACAACCAATCAGAGCCAGGAGGAGGGTCTCTATACTGTTAGTCACCCTCCTGTACATGTTGCTCACAGGAGCAGCGTATACAAGTGCATGACTGACAGCGCTACACTTGTAAACATTTTGTGTACAGGTGAGGAATGGAGGTGGGAAGAGATGAATGTGTGAAGGGGTAAACGAACCTGTACTGTGTAAACGTTCTTGTTATGTTTTGAGGGATAAAGAGAAGTTTTCATGTTCTGACCCGACTGGTTCAGACACTGAGTTATCTAAACTTTGAAGTCATACTCTGATTGTATAAACTTTTGCAGACATCCCAACCTGCCTGCTGCAAACAATCATAAATTAACAAGAAGATGTAAAATGAAGGTTGTCCAAATGACTTTGGACAAGGTTAAGTATAAGGCAAGAGTGTTTCTGTTTTGTTTCCTTGAAGCACATGCCATTATGTTTAGTTAGTTGTTTAAGAGTCTGTGCTGCTGTAGGTCACTATGAATAGTGTTGATTTTATGCTATTTCAGTCAGTGTCTTGTGATTAATGTTTTAACGTCTTCTTTAAAGTAGTGTCAAAATCTGGACACACAGTGTTGCATTTTCAACTTAAGACTGACAAACATAAATGTTACCTAAACTTTAACACAATGCCCTCATTTATTCAGCTCATTTTAGTTTATTAGTGTGTAAAAAGTGCATCTTATTTAAAAACATATTTTAGGAGTTCATCTGGCCCAGATAACCTAATGATGAACTGATTCTTCCATCCTTAAAAACAGAAGAGCGTGCGGTTTATTTTTGCCGTCGCTCTAGTTGGTAATTCCATCTTGGTCGGGACTCAGCTGATGAGCTTCTAAAAGGAATCTGTTCCCCAACATTACACTGATGTAACCACCCAGCCAGCTGATAGAGTGTAATAGGAGCAGCTGCTGTAAAGGGTGAACTGCTGGTGTGTAGGAACAGCCTGGAGAGGGCGCTGTTTCTCTCTATCAGAGACCTAGATTCCATGGATGAGGCGATGAGCGGTTTTTATTCCTAATCATGTTCTCATGACTGCTCTTTCCGTTTTTACATTCCAGGCTGTAAACGAGACTTAGAGAATGATTGGGAAGATTCTTTCTCATCTTCTTGGGAACACTGGAGAGGAGTCTGAAGCAGCAGGTGGCGCCAACGAGGAGCTCCTGGAGTTTGAAGAGGAGGAATGGGTCATTGTTAACATCCCAGGTGAGAGACGAAACCATGATTCACAACAGTAACAACAAGTTTACACTTCAGGTTGTCATGGTTCCTGGTGATAATGGGAGTTTGTTTTATCTGGAAACAGAGAGCGGACCCCTGCCAGCCCCTGATGCGAACCCTCTGGAGAACCTGCTGATTGAGCATCCCAGCATGTCTGTTTACCAGATAAGATGCAGGATGGAAGGAGCACAGGAGGAGGACGAGGAGGAGGAGCTAGCCTCAGATGATGATGAAGAGGAAACCTCTAGGTAACTTTATGTCACTTAGATAAGACGCTTTATCTCTCAGCCAATCAGTGTGTGCGTACCAAGTCTTCCACCAATGGCTGTTGATGTGTAATGGATGAATCAATCAGAGATCTTTAAACCAAAGCCAAGAGTTCCTATACATGAAGTCTCATACTTTCAAAATCAGCGGGTTTTAACGAATTGCAGGGAAAACATCATGTCAGTCCAAACTTCACTCATAATGCTCTAACATTGTGTGTTTATTCAGGCCGCTGGCTGTGAGGCGGCACATCTCCTGGCATCTGGCCGCCTGGGGGAATCCCCTGCCATGTGGCCTCCAGCTGCTGACCATGCAGAGAGCCAGGAGCCAGGCCCAGAGAAAGAAGCTGAGTCGTAGCGCCCTCCACAGGCACAACATGACTAAGACTCAGCTCTCACCAAAGGGAAAAGGACATGGCAACATAATGCGTCCTTCCCCACGCCTCTACAACTACTGACCTGCAGGGATCAACCTAGACAGGATGCATGAGAACCGGCCCTGACCTCCAATCATCAGCTCAGTATGGCTCTGAATTACTCAGGTTCTCTGTCATTACCCCACCTTAATCCACTCTGCATATGCCTCATAACTGCATAGCAAGACATTTAAAGTCCTCTGCCTCAAAGATGAAGCCATGAGAGTTTGCTGTAGGGAGCTGTGCACTGCTGCCATCAGGTCTATTAACTAGTAACCTCAGCCTCAACATATGTAGTTGTAATGGATCTTTAGAAAGTTACTTTTTCATAAAGTTTTAGAAATGTCAACTGTCTGATTATGGACAAGTGTGTTATGTGTGTGTTTGAAAAGTTATTTGCATAATTAACGATTGGAGCTTGTGACAATGTTCCAAATATGAAAAGGTGAAACCTGTAGAAGGTTTTTTTTCCAGAAATGAAACATTTAAGATTTATTATGTATTGCAGTGGCTTGTTCTTTGATAGTGTGTTCATTTTCTAAGTGTATTGACCTGTACAGTATTCATGTGAAAAATAACATAAAAATTAATAAATGTTTTTATACTTTTTACCTGATGGTCTATTAACAGCAGAACAATTGTTGTCTTACCAATCTGATTGTCTATGCCAGGGATGGGCAATCCTGGTCCTGGAGGGTCAGTGTCCTGCAACTCTTAGATGTCTCCCTGGTCCAACACACTTGAATCCAACAGCTGAATCACCTCCTAAGTGCAGTCAGGTTCTCCAGAGTCCTGCTAACAACCTCATTATTTGACTGAAGTGTGTTGAGACACATCTAAAAGTTGCAGGAGACCGGCCCTCGAGGGCCACCCCTGGTTTATGCATATGACAGGGGCTTTGGAAAAACACGAAAACCCATTTGTAGTTTTCCAACAGCCACTTAGGGCGCACATAAACAGCTAGAAGAGGGAGCAGCAACCTCCACAGCCCAAACAATTTCCCTTTGGTCCAGAATAACAGATTTTGTTGAGTCAAAAAGCTACATGAAACAAATTAGTTTATTTAGCTTAGGTTATTCAAATCATTTCATTTTCAAATTAAAGAAAATCACTTTCATTTTTGTTTTTAGGTTTTAAAATAAACACAGTTATCTTTATTTTAGTTATGAAACTTATTTACACAAAAGCAATGAACACAGTTTTTCAATGGAATGTAACATTCCATTAAAAATAAAATTAAATCAAAAATTATTTCAATAAAGCACATACTTGACCAGTATGTGCTACTAACTGCACAGTAGTGCAGTTAGTAGCGCTGTTGCCTTGCAGTCCGGGGTCTTTCTGCATGGAGTGTGCATGTTCTCCCCTGAATGTGTGGGTTCTCTCTGGGTACTCCGGCTTCCTCCCACAGTCCAAAATATGTCAGTCACATTGATTGGTCTCTCTACATTCTCCTTAGGTGTGTGTGTGTGTGTGCGTGCGTGTGTGTGCATGATTGCTTGTCCTGTTTGTCTTCTGTGCTGCCCTGTAATGGACTGATGGCCTGTCCAGAGTGACCCCGTCTTTTGCCTGTTAACCTCTGGAGAGGTACCAGCATCCCTCACCACCCCACTAGGGATAAGCAAGTAAGATGTTGGATGGATGGCTGGATGGATGGACAGATGGATGGAAAAGCACATACTTTGCAGCCAAAAGACAAAAAGATATACTTTTTAACCATCTTATGGTCTTTAGAGAAAGGGTCCACTAGACCCTGTGAACCTTTTAAACCCTGTGTGCAGACTGGTGGGGTTGCACTAACCCTTTTACAAGGTTTTCCTTTGTGTGTATGTGGTTTAGGGAACTGACGGTCTGACGGGACCTCAGCCCTCTTCCTCTCTGCTGTCTGACTGTGACATCTGCCACGCTCCTCCTGAGCATCCCAGTAAGATCACAGGAGGGTTAAAAAAATATGCTCTACATTGTTACATGAAAACAGCTAGCATTTTTAAAGACCTTTACATTTTAAAGCATTAATTCTTTAGTATTTTTGGCCAAAGTTATTAAGTTCCACAGTGGATGTTATAAAGAGCCACATGTGGCTCTGGAGCCGCAGGTTGCAGACCCTCATCTGGAAGAAGGTGCTCTGGTTAGATGGGACTAAACTGATAAAGCACAAACCAGACAAACAGGAAGTAATCTAATCTGCCTTTATTGTCAATCAGCAGCTTAGTGGTGGTGAGAACTAGCTCTGTTGCTTTCGTAGGTGATGTATTTTTGCCATGAACCTCTTGACTCTCTCTGGATCAATTGCATTGGCCCAGTGGCCACCATGTTTAAAATGAGATCCAATGATCATTCCATTGGCATCCAGGAAGTTTTCAACATTGTCATATGTCACTCCAGAACCGATGAGCACTGGGATTTTCACAGACTGGGAGACCTCTGCAAAGGCAAAACACAGCAGGAGAACTCTGCTTTGATTCATTCATAAATTAACCGTGACCTCTGTCTAGTTTCACATGGTTTTATAGATCTTCCCAGCTTTTGTCTTATCAACTTCCAGCACAGATCATAAAACATCCTGTCCTGCAAAGTGAACATGCGGAAAATGTTTGGGAGTGAAAAAGAGCGACAAAACTGTGTGCACAGGAAAGATGGGACATAATGACACCAGGAACTCTTCCTGGTCTATCTAAGGTTTTCACATTTTGAAAGGTGGTGACTTAAACACTCATCTACAAGAATAAAAGGTTACTTGAAAGAGTTCTTATTTTATAAAATATTGTACTTACCATTAAGTTCCAACTTTTTATGCAAAAAATACAACAAAAAATTGCTAAAAATAATATTATTTGAACTATAGGGGGAAGAATGTATTTTGTTCCCTCAGGTTGAAATTGTTCCTGTTTTCTAAAGTGACAAAGCAGAGGGAGAGGTGCCTTCATGAACCGTGAGATAAGTGAGGGCAGATCAGCCCAAGTGAACTTTGAACAGGGTGAAGGCTGAACTCCACGCCGACACGGCCGGCATCTTTCTGTCTGAGCCTGCTCAGTTCACAGACAAATCATATGTATGTGTGTGTATGTGTGTGTGTGTGCGTGTGTGCGCCTGTGAGGAAAAAAGCAGCAAGTGTGTGTCCTGTTCTGTATTTCAGCACTCATGAGACCCTCAGCTATGTGACTGGTCAACGTCTGGCTGAGTTTTGAGTTCTGACAGTAATAGTTGGATCAAATTAGACCCGGTGGTGTTTCTGGGTGAGGACTCTCACACCACATTACACTCTCACGAGAATCTTTAAAATAGAAAAGTGGGACAAAGAACATTTCTTTCTTTGGGCAAAAAGAACAAACAATACACAGGTACTCAGTACTGATGTTTAAATTGCTCTAAGCTGAAATCTGGACAAATGATGAGGGAAACTTGACTAGATGTTAAGCCGAAGTTTTCCCAACATGTCACCGATAAACTATTTTTTAATTTTACCTGATTATGATTAAAAAAACATATAAACAGAGTGTGTTTGAGATAAGACTCAACTATTAGATGTGACAATATGTTGAAATTAGAGGCCGTGAAACTTATTATCATGTCCATTTTACCAACAGATCAATAAGTATTTCTAATGTTCACAAAATATTCCCTTTAGAACCTAAAATCTACCAAATTCAGCCTGGACATCTATGATCTCTGTAGTCATAGTTCAGACTTATTTTTTTTTAAACAAAAGATCTCAGATATACTGAAACTACAATGCTTAAAACTGTTATTGTTAAAAGAAAAACTCTTAAAGACCCTTTGAAAGTCCTGCGAATAATTGATCCTGAACGTGAGACGGTCTTAGACCTTTAATCAGAGATTTGTCAATCAGTCATCCAGATATCAAATATCACTGCTCTCAGTTTTTGTGGATCCACATCAAAGGAGGTCAGAATTTTAATTTCTTAAAATAATTTATGCATTTAAATTGAGGATTTCTGCCAATTTCAGCAAAGGCATCAACTAGTGGCATGTACTTTGATACACTCTTTTATGTTTAATAAAAATCACATGAAGGTTTATGCTTTAAGGCATGAAGGAGAATAATCTTATTCCTTTGTTTTCTGTTGACTTTCAATCATTTAAACCTCTAAAGTGAAATAATTTTTGTAGCTCTAGTGGCTTCTACCCATTAATATCTGTATCTGGTGCACCTGCCTTTAACTGAGCTACGTGGATTCCAAAAATCAACTAACTTTTTATATAGCGTTTGGAAATCCCCCAGAATTAGTTAAAATCATAATAACCAGGTGAGACATCAGTGCTGGGGAGAAAAGAGACATATCGGTACATTACTCACTCCTTACTGACTCTCTGCTGCACTACTGTTAGAGCCTGCTGTGAATGCTAAGGCTAAGCATGGCAGACAGAGAGTTGTCATATAATGGTGAGTTGTTTCTCTGCCAATAGCACATTGAGCAGCCCATAAATAAGTGTGATTGAAAACCCCATTGTTTATATAAGTTACATACTGCAGCTTTACCATGGCTATTCTTCTCATATAAAAATTAGAATATCTATTGAAAGCAATTTAGCCGCAGAGAAACAAATCATTGATGTCTCAAATCACAGTAGAGGTTCATACTGCCACATTTCCAATGCAGCTATAACACTCAAAATGTTGAAAATATGTGTCTGTCATCTCTTGAGCATAAAACCTGAGTTAAAGAACATACAGTTCACATGTTCTTACCCAGGGGACTTTCAGAGTTTAAATTCTTGTATGCATATTAAATACTTTTACATGATGGGTGCCATAAATTAAAGCAACGTAAATGAATATGGATTGTTACTTTCAACTATTGTTCCCCATCTTAGTAAAATATCAACTCTTCACTACAACAGTGCCCTCTGCTGCTCACATCATCTAACAGCCTCTAAAATGAGTTACATGCTGATGCACTTTCTTTTTGTTCAATCTAAATAATCAGTGGAATGATCTGTCCATCACAAAGTCAGTGTAGAAACATACTGATTTGTTTAGTTCTGCGTCTTGTTTCAAGGCAGTGATTGAGTGTGAAACAATGATGCTCCATACTGTCTTCACATTGCAGAAGCTTCCAGCTGAACAAAGTGCACCAGTACCTGTGAGCTCCCATGGGTCAGCCTGATCTCCGGTCGCTGCCCCAGTGATGACGACTCCATCTGAGAGGAAGAACTCCGCAGCTCGGGCAGTCTCCTTTATAGTCACATCAGCTGTCAGAGCATGAGAGCTGCAGACACACAGGCAGCAAGCTGAGCAACAAACAGCATGACTCACTTCTGACACACAGAACTAGATAACTCATGAGATATTAAGATTAGTAATTATTGTACTGTATTAATATAGATAAAGTATACACTGTAAATTGTATTTCATTAAAAATGATAAGTGGATATAACTTGACTGGTCATGCTTTTGCTATACACACTCTATTAAAATAAGCCTACACTGTCAAACATTTGAGACACATTCAGTTGTTTATACAGACGGCTTCTACGATGTCAGTCAAAGAAATCTTACAATTTTTAGATTTTGAACTTAAATGTGAGTTTCTACTTCTAACTGATTAACTTCAGTTGTGTGAAGTTTTTATTCATTTTATCATGTCTCCAAAAGTTGAGTAAATGTGAGTTTTTGAGTAAACACTTTAAAAAAAACTGAAAGAAGAAAAAGGTGAAAGTGGAAACTATTTCTCAGGATACTAAGTGGCATATTGTTGTTTTTCACAGAGTGAGATGGAAGTGTGTTATATTGACCTGCCTCTTGTGTGTCAGTAAGGCAAACATTCATTTTTGTTTGCATTAAGGCAAACATTCATTTTAAAGCAAAAAGTCAACACTATTAACTAACACTATTAACTAATTGCTATCAATAGATAGTAATAGACTTCTTAAGGCAGTAGATTGCATTGGTTTTTACTGGAGGGTATCTAATTCAGAGGGGGGTTGAATACAATTGTTTCACATTTAGAAGCATTTTTTAGACCCTACTTACAATTTAACCAATTTCCCTACATATTTGTAACTTTTATAATTAACAAGGCTTTATTTGTTTTTTTTTATTTTGTTTTTTTTACATATTTGTTAAAACAGTCACTAGGTTTTGATCTTATGTGTTCCCTATGCTCCTACTGGAATCTGCAAAAATGCACCACTCTGGGTCAGAAACAACCAATCAGAGACAGGAGGGGGGTCTTAGTGCTGTCAATCACCCTCATGTATGCATTGCTCGATGTGCTAATAATGGAGAAATTACTTATCATTCCAGGACAACTGTTTATCTATCGCTGGCCATACTAACTAGCCTTAACACCTGTGCTGAAGCAGGTGTGGGGTAGCAGAGAGAATGGGGGAGGGCGTGAGGAGCGTATACAGGAGGGTGATTAACAGTGTTAAGACCCTCCTCCTGGCTCTCATTGGTTGTTTCTGACCCAGAGCGTGCATTTTAGAAAGCTAGCAACAGGAACACAGGAAGAAAACAGAGGAGCTTGACTTTTTTCACAGATTATCTGTCTCATGTTATACTGTCATGATGTACTGACATTACAACAAATATATAAAAAACATATTGTTTATAAATCTTACACACTGCAGCTTTACTGGTGTCCTTATGGGCCCGCTGACTAACATGCGAACGTTTTAGGGACGACAGTTCAGGGATTTAACTGAACAGATGGTCACTTCACCTGTGCTTCTTCTTGATGTCGGTGAAGATCTGAACCCCATCAGCTCCAATCTGCTTGCGATATCTCAAAAGGTCCCCGGCACAGGCATTCAAAAGACCCTCATCCGCCACATGAGAAAAGACAAAACCCTCTGCTCTGATGAAATCCAGACCTGAAAACATACACACATCAAAGTGGTTGAAGAGTTGATCTGAACAAAAAAACTCAAGAGTAAAAACACCCAGCATGAACTGGGAAATTTTCTGATTAGCTGATGAAAAGCTGAACCTGAAGCCAAAGCTACAGCTAGCGCTTGCTGGTTAGCAGAAGATAGGATCTGGACTCCAAGGGGCAGAGTGGGGCAGACATGTCTGACAGCAGAGCAGACCGCAGTCATACAGGCGCACACTTCAGGGCCCAAGTTGAACGAGTAGGGGACATCGTGCATGTTTTCAATGATCAAGCCGTCCTGGATGAGATATTTATGAGTTCCACTCTCATTTAGAAGGGAAGATTTCAGCTGTGCTAATGTGATGTGTAGAAACTTACAATGCCTGCTTCAAGGTAGACCTCTGCTTCATGGCATGCTTCTTTGACAATCTGCAACATATTTAAACAACCCAGAGGAGTACCTGGAATAAAGAACAAGGACCAATTCAAAAAGAATTACAATTGTTTGCTAATCCCTTCAACACAATATAAAATGCAATTATTGCAAAACACTTCAGCATATGCAATGCTAATTTGTTGGAAGTTTAAGAGTAAATGTGTAAAATCTTTCCAGAGTCATTCAGCAGCAGGAGCTCCTGCTCCATGAACAATAAAAAAGTGAACAGTAAAACATTAGAGAACAAAGATTATAAAAATGTTAAGTTACCTGGCAAGGCTTTGGCATGAATCATACCAATAACGACAGATTTTAAGGATCCAAAAAGGCTCTGAAACTTCATTTTGTAGTTTGTGTGGAGCTACAAGGCTGCAGAGACTAAACAAAGTTAGTTTTCCTTTTCACTGGAATGAGGTGCATGTGACTGAGCAAGGTTCAAAGACAAAAATCAATGAAAGGCTGGAAAAATAAGTTATTAAATAAATTTGTTCAAAGAGTCTACGACTGGTTATCTGATGTTGTGATATAATTCATTAACACTTCCAAAATCTCTGCAGAATGGAAGAATGGAAATAAGAAAATAAATCCGGAATATTGTTTTTATTATTTAATTATATAATTACAAAAAGTTGTTATCAAGAATTTTATGTATTTGTGTAATAATATAGATGTATGTCTCATAGATTTTTGACACACTTTATGGGATACGTTTATAAACTAATAAATCTACTCCATATTTGTTTCCAATTTATTTTTCATTATGAAATTAATAAATAATTATTGAATGGTTTATATACAATTTTGATAGTTCAAGCCATGAGGGAGATAAAAGTTTAAACAAATAATTACATGATCATGTCGAATAAAATATCAGTAGCCCAATGAAAAGACTTAAATGTAGTATTAGTAATTATCATTGTAGTCAAAATGTTGAAGTACATCTATATTTTACTGTTTGGATTAACATCTAAATCTTTGCTTTATCAGTAAAATATGATAGAAACTTTTTTGCTGCTGCAAAACTTTTCAATGGTGGCATCAATAAGCTGTGGCATTGCTTCACTTCCAGTGGTACCTGGAACACAGATCAACAGCTAAATGATTGAAATTTGAACACAAGTGATGCACCAATTGGGCATTAAAACTGGCAAAACATTAACATAAAACTGGCAAAACACTAAGCTTTTTAATGGCCTTAACCTTAAACCTTCTGGAGGACTATGCTCAAAAGCCCAGTCTGTTCCAGAAATCATAACAGTTTAACTTAACTATCGCAGTTTATATTCAGGTAAAATTTAGCAAGAGACTTGGTGTTCAACTCGCTAACGGTCATGAAATCAAATACAAATGAGCCTAAGTAACTGTTCTGTTTGTTACAATTCAGCCTCTCTAATATGGCGGCGTCAGTGACGTATGACAAAACAAATAGAGCGGCGAACGTCTCTCGGTCGGTGTTTCTGGCGGTTTATGGTTAAATTGCCGCTGCCATCTGCATAACCTTGTGTGACAACAATGTAAGACATTCACAGAAAGAAAATACGCTTAAGTGCTACAAATATTTTATGATTTTGTTCACATTTTTTGGTTTAATCTAAAAGACCGGGGGTTTGTTTACATCTGACAAGCAAGCCACGCGGTATCTGGAGACTTCCTGCTGCGAAAACACCGCCCCTGCAGCTGTCACCGCAGCAGTCACGCCTTCTGTTAACTGGACTTCACTGCAAACTTAAATTTTTGCTTCTTTTAACAAAGTGTAAAAATACCATCGTGATGATGTAAAAGCTAGGCATTTCAACTGCATCACACGGAGGTGAGAAGAGTGAAAATAGTCACGTAAAAAGCGGCTTAGTGTGGAGGTTTAGCCCCAATTTAAATGAACTCCTGACTGACGTCACAGCGTCGACTCATCTGTTCTGTGCAAGGCGCGAGCTCAGCTCAGACTACCGAACAAAGCGGCCAGAAGTCCGAGCAACAGCCACGCGCTCATATTTTATATCTGACACTGAGAAGAGTGAACTTCAAGGGCAGAGACCTGAGGTGAGCTGCTTCAATCGCAACCGTCACTGCAGCGAGTTAAAACAGTTTCAGCTCACACTTCTGAAAACTCAACTGACTTACCCAAACTGCAACAAAGTTGGAATACACGCTGTTTCTAATAATTATTAGAAAGTCGGGGTGTTGCTATTGTTAACTTCAGGCCTAATATTGTTTGTTTGTTTGTTTGTTTGTTCGACTTGTTAAACAAGATCTCAAGCGTGTCTGATGATGTACTGGTTGTTCGGCCATTATGTGAAAAGCAGCTGTCCAAAGTTAGCGAGGTGCAAGAAATGGAATTTACCTTAAAATAGGCGACGGCGTGAAGGTTTACAAACACTGTATCATCTGGAGTTTGTCACAAAATGACTTCATGTTCAGATTTGCTTGTTGGGCCTGTTTTCGCAGAGCCTTAGCTCTGCGTACTGTACCAGTTTACCCGCGCCTGGCTCGGTTTGGCTTTGTCGGAAGGAGGGAGCTCAGCGTGGGGGTTGGGGATTTATGAATGTGTAGTTTTCTTTTTAAAAATTCTCCTAACCTGACTTGTTTTCTGTCTTAGGTTTGCTCTGAACGTTTGAGCGGCCTTTGAGAGGATAATGCGGGGACAACAGTGAGTCTGACATTGAGTTTATGAATGAGTTCGGAACCAGTGTCTGAGTGTGACGACAGAAAGTTACAGAGCCTTAGCCATCCGGCTAATCTGTGGCCTGTTGTCACAGGACTTTATTTGGGCCACAAGAACATGTTAATGCAGGCTTGTTCCACGATGTTACGTTGACACATGAGAGTTAATATCCCGTTTCCTTATGTGCTTATTTTACAGGGAAGACAAGGAACCGAAGTCTGCCGCAGTCGGAGCTTCCAAAGTGAATACAGTACGAACGAGAAAGAGGAAGGCAGATGTTGCTATTGTAAGGAGCATTGAGAGCCTGTTTGTCTTTACTGCTGAGTCTAAACGGGAATACACCTTTAGTTCCAACTCTTTTTTTTTCCACACTGATCTCACAAATGTCCATTGATTCTTCTTCCTTTTGGCAGTTAGCAGTAGATGTTACTCTGTTTTATTGCTTGTGATACTGCTTGTTTTTTATCACTATTCAGTTTATTCTTAAGATCTATGGTACATTCAGAAGTTTTCTTTAACACCATGGATATGAACCTCATTAACTGGGAGACTTGTGAATATTGATCCAACATAAAATTATTACTTTTAAAGAATTGGATTCACACATTCGAAAATATTTTTTTATTATTCCTAATCGATACAAAGACTATATATACAGATTAAAATTAATTGGTTAACATGAAATGCTATGTTGCTGATTCTAGAAGAATGTCTTTTGAATTTTTGTTTAAGTTATTATAACTGATCAATTAACTTCAGCTCTCCTCTTGGGTGATAGATTCTGTTTACTCCCACTAGCTGGATGGACAAACGATGAGTCTGTGGGAGTTTTATCAAGATGTAAGAGGGGGGAAGTGTAGATTTGGAATAGTCAGCAAGTCTTTATGTGCCATTCCAGGATCAACTGTAGCCTAGAACAAGTCTACTAGGATAGATGTGTTCCCATTTCAGATCAGATGATCAGGGTTGGTCAGGAAATTTATGAAAATCACAAAAGCTCAAACCTGCCATGAACTCTAAGGCCAGTTTAACATCAACATGAACTGAGAGAATGGCAGGAAAGTATTTTTTTTATGTGAAATTGATACATTCATGCTCAGCTTAAATGTGCAACTTCCCACAATAATAAATAAAATTCCTTCAGGAGAAAATGAATATAGAGCTATTGACCGCAATGACAAGTATGTTTCAGTCCCTGTAGGACAGTGGTGGACAACTCCAGGCCTCGAGGGCTGGTCTCCTGCAACTTTTAGGTGCATCTCTACTTCAACACACCTGAGTCAAATAATGAGGTCATTAGCAGGACTCTGGAGAACTTGACTGCACTGAGGAGGTGATTCAGCCACTGGATCCAGGTGTGTTGGATCAGGGAGACATCTAAGAGTTGCAGGACACTGGCCCTCGACGACGATTGACCACCCCTGCTGTAGGATGTAGCTGTTCATTTTTTTTTGTGATTGCTGCAGCCTAACATTACTGATGTTGCAGCACCATTTTCGAAAAGTAGCAAGTTTTGTGTAAGCTTTATTTTTCCATAGCATGGTCTTGCGAAAAAGTTAAAATAGCTGACTTTTACAATAACGACAAGATTTGAACAGTTAAAGTGAAAATAATATTTTCAAGTACCTTCTTGAAAAAGCTCACTTAATACAAATCAAATAATGTCCTGAGGAGATGTCAAAGTTCAAAAGAAGAATTCCACATTGGTCAGTCAAGTTAACAAACGGTTTACACAGCATATGCAAATCCTATAGAAAGTTTCAAGATGGTTTTTGCACAAATAAAAAAAGGTAAATGTGACGCTAAATGTTACCGTTTAGCATCACACATGCTTCCATCTTGCTGGTTCGACTTTCAGTGACATTGTGAAACAGGAAGTTAAATTAGGAGGTTCAGGAGATTTGCAGAAATGTATTTGTGTTGCAGTGATTGGTCAGAAAAGGAAATACAGAAAATATTTAGGTGATCGGTCAGATTTGTGGAAAAGTTCAGATGACTGGTGAAAATTTGCGAATGAGTGAATTTGCATCGATCACATCTCAACTTCCTGGAGGGACTGATACTTGAAGGAGCTAAATTGAGGCGTAACGGCACTGGACCAGCCATGGTTGTAGAACCATCATGATGTGACTTTTTTTTTTCTTTTTCCCCTGCTAGTATTGCTGCAAATTGGGACACATTTAAGTGTCTTAACAGATCAATGATTTCAAACAGACCTCAGAACTGGTTTTTGATTTGTTGGTAATGGATAAGGTAGGGCAACATTAAACTTCTTTATTGGCATGGACCTTAACCTTGTTTATGAACTATGGGTCTGTTCCAGGCAAGAAGGGAGGTTTAAGACAGGAGTGCTCACATATTTTCAGAATTCAGCAAGAAGCTTCTTGATGACTGGAAAGAACCGTGTAATTTCCACAGTTCTTGGTGAAAGGGTTAAATGCTAAGAGACATTTAACCAAGTCTTCCTTGGTGTGTATGTCTATATTTGTGGTGGTATATGTAGTTTTCACCTTGTAGGGATCAGAGAAAAGCTTATGTGAGGGGTCCACCTAACTTGGTTTAAGAAATTAAAGTCAGAAATATAATCATTTCTCCCTGGAAAATTGTTGAAAGTTGTAGTTGAAATAAATTACTAAACAGCTCCTAATTGGTCATTGATGCTCATGAGTGTATATACAACTGTCTGCATTTGCTGTGTATTCTGAGCATTGGTTGAAATCTGTTCATACATTCTTTTTGTCTTGGGTTTGTAGTTTTTACCAGACCTGGATGAAGAGGTAGACGAGATGACAAAGAAAAAGCACCGTGAGTCTGAGGTAAGTTTATTTTTCTGGCTGCCTTCAAAATGCTCTGAGAGGAAGTTTAAACTGGTAGCTTTTCTTTCCATCAACTGGCCTGATGGGAAGGACTGTTAGCCCAGAGTTCAGGCTCTGTGCATGGAGATGAAAAGGTTTGTTTGTCTTTAAATGAAAAGCTGTGAATAATATGAAAAAAATTCCACAGAAATTATATTAGGAAGTTAATCAAATGTAATAATATGTTTTACATTTTGCCACATAATACTTTGTGTGCGCACAGGAATTGTGTCAGACCAACGTATGTAACCAACGTAATTGTGAAATGGAGGGAAAACAATTTCAAATTCGTCTCACAAATGAAAATATGAAAAGTGTGGCGAGCATTTCTAATAGGCTTCTGTGAAAACACCTTTTAGAAATGATGCAGCTGGAAGTTGTTTAGAATTTCTTCAGTTTAATTTGGATCCAAACTTTGACTAGGCAATTCAAATTAATAAATAATTGTGCATCTTCTGTACCATATTTCTATCAGAGGTGATCATTTGCTGCAGTAAGCCTCTATTGCAGCAAATGATATTGCAAGAACAAACAAATATTGCATTTGTGGTGTTAATATGATCTTATTTATATCTTATCACAACATTTTATGGTATTATTACTATAATGATAAATATGAAACTACTTATTACTTCATGTTTAGGTAACAGTGTGGCTATATTGGTCCTGAAAAACATTTTCATTTGAAATGAGCTTCTCCAGGAAGCGACTTCAAGATGTTTGATTTATTTCCACACATAAACAGCACTCGATCCATTTTTTTTAATTTACCAATATTTATTGATGCTTTCATGGAACAAACAGAAAAAAATAGAAAATAATTTATTAAGACTCATAAGAAACAAAATCATAAATTGTTCACAATAAGTCAGACCATTTATGATATGTTTATCATATCATAAATGATATGATAAACACCCACCTGTAGTTGATCTGAGCTCCTTTTGTCTGTGATCATCCCTCAGGAAAGTCACTCCTAACTGAAGAACACATTGTGTTATTTTGCTTGCATCTTGTCTTCCTAGCAGGTGAGCTGCAGTCTTGAGGTGGATTGCAGAAGTCCTCGCAGCTGGACCTCCACTCCGCCTCAGGAGGAGGACCAGCAGGGCTCCCTGACCAGTGCGGGCCTCTTTCACTACAACTTTCACAACATCTTTGTAACGCCGGTTCACTGCACTCCGCTCCCCACGCTGTGGTGAGTTCTGTTTAGTGGTTGATTGTTCTGAGCTTTGGGAGCCCAGTCTGGTGCAATCTGGGCACATCAAGGGGTGAGCTTCTAAAAGCCATCCATCTATTTTCTATGTCTACCTACTCCACTCAGGGTGGCTGGGGCATTTTAAAATGGGAACCTAAAACTTGGAGTTTCCGACAACTGCTGAGTTCAGTGCACAAAGCAAAGTCTGTTCTTAATGCTTCGTTAAAAGGCAGCACATCTGGCTGATTATGGTTGACCTAGAAAAATATTTTAACAGTTTTACTGTGTTTTTAGCTTCTGAAGGAAAAAGGTCTAGGTCATGTTGTCTTTTACAGCATTTATTTTCCAATTGTTTCCTCCAGTTTTTCCATTGGATTGATTTTGAATTAATGCTTCTGTATTTGTCAGCTGGGCCAGTAAGGATGTGGTGTGGAGCAACATGCTGAAGAAGGACAAGACCTACTCCAGGGACATCCACATGCTGGAGAAGCATCCGCATCTGGAGCCCAAGATGAGGGCCATCCTCTTGGACTGGCTTATGGAGGTCAGTAAGGTGGCAACACCCTTGAGGGGAGGTCTACCTAGTGCTGGTCAAGATGGCTGAAAAACACATTGTGACATAAGCATTTCATATCAGTTGATATCAATAACTATTATTTTCTGTTAATTATACCTGTATTTTGGTCAAGCAATTCCTCTTGACTACCCAGAGAGAACTGATGTATGCGCAGGGAGAACATGCAGACTCCATGCAGAAAGACCCCGGGCAACAGTGCTACCAACTGTGCAGCCCGCTGATCAGCATTCTATCAGATGTATTTTCTGTTGATATTGATCACGTGTCTGTTGTGATAGATATGGTGGTTTTATCGCCCAGCCCTAGATGTAGCGGCTGAGAGCATCGTGTGACAGATGTCTAAGGGAACTGGCTCAGATGTTTACAAAATGCAGATAAAAGCCTAATTAAGATTCATCTAGGGGTCCTTATTGATGCAAACAAATTATAAAGCTCTTTGAGTTTAAAATGTTTGCGTGCACTAAGTGATTTGCAGTAAGCCCTTCAACTTCTTTTTCCTCTTTTTGAATGGATTTTAGGTAAGCGAGGTGTACAAACTGCACAGAGAGACGTATCACCTCGCTCAGGACTACTTTGATCGCTTCATGGCCACACAGAGGAACATCTTCAAATCCACACTGCAACTCATTGGCATTACGTGTCTTTTCATTGCTGCCAAAGTGGAGGTTAGAGCTGTTACTCTGTTTTCCATCATTATGGTGTTTTTTGCTGATGCAGTCCTCATCTCATGATTTTTGTTTTTCCAGGAGATGTATCCTCCAAAAATCCACCAGTTTGCCTACGTTACAGACGAAGCCTGCACAGAAGATGAGATTCTCAATATGGAGATCATTATCATGAAGGTAAGCAACACTTAACTCCAAGATGTCCCATAAAATGTTCTGCATGTCAACAGGTAAAGTTAGCAACACGTCTTTTTCCCATAGATTAAAAAAATGAATATAGTTCAATAACATTTGCCATTTTTCTTAAACTGTGAGAATTTATAGTTGGTATGTATTGACATAGCTGCTTGTATTCTTTAGCTCCATATTCTAGGTCTTGGAAAAGGAATGACCATCTTAGAAATTAGCTTCATAAGTCACACATTAAGGTCCATAAAGTAACTGTAGATAAATAGATGCAGAGATAAATGGATGAAAAAGATCTATCATTGGTTAGTTCTGAAACTTTAGAAAATACACATCTGGACGAATCTGTTGGCATCCCTTGTGAATGTGTGTAATTGGCCCTAAAATAAATTTTTCTTGATGGACGTTTCCATGCAGGAATCTTTCCCAGGATCCAGGATGCTTCTCTGGGGGCTTTATCTTACCCCTGGGGTTGCACTGCATTTACTTCTAAAAGAATTTGCCATCCCAGCTTAACTGTAATAGTTGTTAAGATCATTCACTATTTTTTTTCAGCCATCTGGGGCAAAAGAGGACTTAAATCTGTCTTTGATAGTAATATTTTAGTTTGAACTTATTTATGTTTGGAAACAAAAATAA
Source organism: Poecilia formosa (assembly GCF_000485575.1). Taxonomy (NCBI): domain Eukaryota; kingdom Metazoa; phylum Chordata; class Actinopteri; order Cyprinodontiformes; family Poeciliidae; genus Poecilia; species Poecilia formosa. The sequence continues at coordinate 538,301 of NW_006800158.1, forward strand.
ATTAAAACACACACCCACAGTTTTGGGCCCAACAGGTTTTTAACAGATGAGATACTGCTGTGTGTCTGTGTGGTTTCTGCTCCTATGCAATGCCTTTCTCTGGTTTTGTGAAATATCTGCTAATGTTACAAACTTCCTCTAACTTTGAAATTATTATAATACAGTTCATTACTGATTTATAATTTGCATAGCCATTTATTTATTTATTTATTTATTTTTTGCTATCCAAAGTTGTTGCTTTTCTCTTCTCCTCTGCTGTTGCTCCAAAAGCAACAGATCACAGAAGTTTGCATCAGTAAAATCCCTTTAGGTTTTTGTAGTTAGAACTTTTAAGGTGTAGCTATTAATTTATGCTGGTTTAACATGTGACAAATGTTATGTTGTACTTGTTAAGAGTTGTTTGCCTATTGAAAGTAAAGCTTAGTCTTAATGTGATGTTCATAAGTGGTAGTGCGAACAGTGGCTAATTGAGTGTCACTATGTTGAAATTCTGACTTGTCCGACTCCAATTATGTTAACTGGAACGCTGTTACCTCGGTTGTGACGTCAAACCCAGCTAACTGGAACACAGCATTTATTCAGCAGATTGCTGTAGATACAAACAATCATACCAACTGTGTTTAAAAATGCTTAACATGGGGGGTGCAATGATGGCACAGGGGAAAAACACAACCCATGTATGGCAACCTTAGTCCTCGATGCAGCTGTCACAGGTTCGAATCCCAGCCTGATGACCAGCTGGGATTTGAACCCGGGTCTCATGGACTACCTTCCTGTCTGACCACTCTCCAAGGCCACCAGAGCCAAAAAATCTTTAAAAAAAAAAAAAAAGGTTAACATGGTATTTCTTTTCTCCACTAAATAATAAAATTAAATGTTACATTTGAAGTATATTTTAAAAAATAGAAAATTGTGGAAAAAGTTGTACTTCTTGTCACCCATTTCAGAAAGTGAAATTTATATGTTAGCTTAAATATACAGAGTGAGATTTCAAGGCTCAATGTTTCGTAATTTTGACATTTATGGCTTACAGATACTCAATATAAAAATGCCAACGTTTCAGAAAGATTTGAAAATTGTGAAAAGTTAAATTCTGGAAACTCACTGTGTCATGCCTTAATCAACTAGTTAACTCAAAACACCTGTAAAGCCTTCAGCTGCTCTGTCTGGGTCAGTCAGACACTATAAGGACGTTCTAGAGCCCTTCATGCTTACTTATGCTGATTTAATTTTTCACTAAGAGTTAGCATCTGCTCTCACTAGCAAAAGGTACGAAAAGCTGTTTCAATCACCATGGTATTCCTGTTCTTGATGAGACTGGCAAACTGACCTGACCTGACCTGATCTGATTGCACTCGGCGTCTATAGAGTCAAGATGAAGACGACACACCAGACCCAACAATGCAGATGAACTGATGAAGGCTGCTATCAAAGCACCCTGGGTTTCCGTTACACCCAGCAGAACCACAGGTTGTTGATCTCTGTGCTAGAACTTGTGGTTTTCATAATCTGTAAGCCACAATCATCACATTTGGTGTAGCAAATCTGAAGAACACCATTTTCACTTTGTGAAATGAGTAATAAAATATCAAACTTTGGGCGAATCACAACAAGGAGGAAGGAGCGTTGTGTAAGATCATTCAGCTCTATTCACCTGGATCTGATAATTTACTAATTTTAACACTATTATTCAAATAGCATATGGGTTTACATTCCACAGTATGATGTAAAGGATTAATATTTGTAGGATTTTTTTTTTCTGTAATTAATCAAAACTGAAGCATTAAAGTAAAAGGACAATCAAATACTTAATAGTGTTATCTTTCTGCAGTGGACGTTTTGCAGACATGGCCTACATTATCCATATGCAGGTCATGTGGATAATGGCTTTATCACCTTACTACCCTCTTCAAAAATGTAATGGTGCATAAAAAACAAGAGTCACCGAATATATTAGTAGCAGAGATTTTGAATACATGGTACTTTAATAATTGGCTAATGTTAGCTAGCAGGTCTTTGTGATTTTGCATGCATTGATATTTCAGTAACATTACATTTGTGCTATATTGTGTATCACAGATGTGAGTAGGACTGGCCAATAAATCAATGACAATATATATTGAGAATAGACACATAATCAATATCAATAGACGACACATCTGATAAGTTTTAAAATTTTCATTGAACTCTGAACCAGAACTGCACAGCATTCTGGGGGATGTAGGCAGAGGAAAGACGTTAGCTGCTCAACCTCGCACAGCTAGCTAAGCTAGGTGGATGGCGTCAACTAACTCACTCACTCACTCTTTGGTTACCTAACAACAACCTTGTTGAGTAACTTGCACAGCAGCAGTTTCAGATTTTGCCACCAGGCCTCATAACTGCTTAAAAATAAACTACAGCCTGGAATAAAAACTGGATAAATCACGAAAGGTCTCACCACTAGTGTGGCAGCATTTCAGATATTTAAAACAAAAAACTAATCTATAAATTATCTATAGAATGATATGAAACCTTTATTTCATGATGCATATTACAGTCATCTTGTCGAGCTCTAGACATAAGACAGCTTTCTAGCAGGAAGTGATGTTTCTGATGTGTTGCTTCTCTTTATTCACAGGAGTTGAACTGGAGTCTCAGTCCACAGACTCCCATCTCCTGGCTCAACGTCTACATGCAGGTGGCCTACCTGAAGGACACTGAGGAGCTGCTGATCCCCAGATATCCTCAGGAGACCTTCACACAGATCGCTGAGGTGTGTTTCTATGTGACTTTGATGTCTGTAGGTTGAGGCTTCATCAGTCTCTGGAAACAAAAGAAACCAGATTTTCTCCAAACAAGCTGACACTTGGTGGATCAAAAATGTAGAAGCCATTGTAAAATCTATTTAATAAGTGTTTGCAATAACTGTTTATTTTACTTAGCATGAAAATGTAATAGTTCTGCTTCAGCATGTCCTCTCATTTCCTTTCAGTTGCTGGATCTGTGTATGCTTGATGTGAGGTGCCTCGAGTTTTCCAATGGCATCCTTGCTGCGTCTGCACTGTTTCACTTTTCCTCACTGGAGCTAGTGGAAAATGTCTCAGGTGAGGAGAACATGACTTTCTAACATGCAGAGAGGTGAAGTTTAATTAAAAACATGTTGAGGTTTGTCATTGAATATCTGAATATGTGGAGCCTCAGTTGGGATTTGAAGGTGTCTGTATCTTGGGCCAAAGGTTTTGGCAGTGACACAAATACTATCACTGCCTGTTATATAAAAATCATTCTATTTGCATTAAGAGTTCTATTTCAAGAAGGTCCTTAAAAATGATATTTGCATTTTAAATATTAAATTGTTAAAATCCTGTCATATTTAGGAAGGCTATGTGCAGCTATTTCAACTTTTTCGTAAGACCGTATTTTGTCAAAAATAAAGCTAAAGAAATTTCAACTTTGACCACAACTTTTTGAAAAAGTTGTCACAACATCAGTCATTTTAAGCTGCAAGAATCACAAAAATCGCTACAGGGCCAGCCGGCCAATAAGAGCGGAGATCAGAAAAGCCTGTCACGATGAGGCCAGACAAACAAAACAATCAGCTGTGGAGCTTATTTAAAAACTCAGGTTACTAAACGGAAAGCTTGCTCCCTATTGGAGCCGAATATTTCTCTTTGGTACTGCTCCCTAGTAGTGCCACATAGATAAAATCTCCCCGTTTGTCTCAATGTGTAGTGCAGCGACTTTAGCTCGTCATGCAGGCCCGGCCCAAGGTTACATGGAGCCTTGAACAGAATTTGGTTTAGGGGTCCCTATTCCTGCTAACCACATCCGCCACACTAAGGGCGTTTCAATACAGATTTAGTGGAATGTGGGAGAGAGGGGTTAAATTAGCTGAGCTTAAAAGTAACCAGTGATGATTATAATTTACCAAGATGTATTTGTGAACAGAGCTCAAACTCAAAGATTAAACTCATAGCATCAGATTGTAGCTATGGTAACAAAACAATCTAAGTACAAAGATTGTTCTTTGTACTTTCCAACTTGTTAAAATCTTAAATTTAAATATTGAACAATTTTAAATCTTTTAATTTATCTCTGAAACCATTAAATCAAATTTAACAACATTGTCATTCTCGATGAACAAATGTTATAAGTGGATCTATGGTTTAAGTTCAGATGTTAACATTTGAACTTAAGGTCTGGGGGTCTTAACCAGCTGCTAAGTTCATCTATGCTTTGGGTCAACTCTAAATGTCACCAGCATCAGAGCATTTTTAGATCCACTGGCTGATGAAATGGGATTTAACAGAAGTACTAAAAATGTATATTTATTTGTATATTTTGTGTTAAGACTCTAGCTGTACCTTTAAGTATTAAGTACATAATTAAGCCAATCTACATGAGCAACTAGACATGTGGTTTTCAAGATATTGTATTTTTGCTTATTTTCATTTTGCTACAGTAATGAGTTTTGCTCCTTGCCTTTCATGCAGCTCTCAAGAGGGTGGAGGTGGAAGAATGTGTGAGGTGGATGGTCCCGTTTGCCATGGTGCTGCGAGAGGCCGGCGGCTCACCAATGAAAACCTTCACTGGGATCTCTGCAGACGACATGCACAACATCCAGAGCCACTCGTCATTCCTTTCATTGCTGGTAATAATTATTTTAAATTCTAGTACAAACCAGATGCATCAAGGGTGAGAAGATGTAAATCTTTACATAGTTTTATATTTCTGCTAGGTCTGTCAACATTAATATATGCAAATAATCTGAAAATTTTAACACATCAGTATTACATAATTCAGATTAATCAAACTACTTATTTTGACCTAAAAGCATCTCTCCCACAGACGGTTACTGCTGTTGTTGGCGATGAACAACAGTGACGGATTAAAGTTTTCTACAGTAGCAGACGGCAACAAAAGTTGAACATTTTTCAGCTTACTTTTGTTACGTCGGTAGGCTGCATGTACACACTTACATGTACGAGATTGAAATTTCACAATTACGCTGGTCACTCTGCTGGATGACAAGCGACTGTCACCTCATCGTACAAGTTTCATAGTAAATGAATGGAGAAGACATTTTTCATTTAACATTTAAAGCAAAATGAATTCCTTTAAACCTTCCTTGTGTGTGCATGTATGTATATGTGTGTGTGTGTGTATATATATATATATATATATATATATATATATATATATATATATATATATATATATATATATATATATATTGGAACAATAAAACATTAACATGCAGTGGTGGTGTTTGATATGGGCTGTTGAGGCAGATGCCCTGGGTGACATCAGAAGGGGGTAGGCACCCAAGAACTAGAAAATAAACTATATCATCACCTTCCAACATTAATGTCCTTAGTCATATTTTGTCAAAAATTATTTTTTTTTTGCCTAAAACATCATTTGGAAAGAGATTAGATTTTTTTTGTTTGTTTTTTTTTTTTTTGTCAAAAAGTGAATTGGACATTTTTTATGTCAGTTGTCCCCTGAACAAGTGTGCTGCTACTTGTATGCATGTGTGATGGAGTAATGCTGATGAGAAATGAGAGACTAAATTGCCTGATTTTTTTGCTACAAAAAAGTATCAGATAATTGCTTAATTTTAATTGGCGTGCAGCAGAAGGAGAGGGTTGCCCAGGTCACCATTTCTATAAGAACCTCAACTCTGTACATATTTATATTTCAAGCTTACAAAGTTAGACATAGTGTGACTTATCAGATTACATTTTTTTTAATCGATTCACAGCAATAGTTTCTCCACACACAAACTGTGCTGGGTACAGATTGAGATCTTATTATTAGTGTTTTATTCCAGTGTGTTTTGGTTGTGTGCAGACCAAGGCCCAGTCCTACCACAGCGTGGACCTGAAGCATCCCAGCAGCTGTCCCGTTCCCTCTGGCGTCCTGACTCCGCCTCTGAGCAGTGAAAAAACAGACGAGTTGAATGGAGCTGAGACTTCAGGACCCACAGTCAGACCACGGATGTATACGCCTCCCCTCCAGACACATCTGCCAGAGTAGAAAACACTTCAGCCTGGACCTGAAAGACAGACAGATTGCCAACCTAACCTGTTTAGAAGGACACAGGAGGTTCTCAGTGCTTCTGTAGACAGGCTGGCTTCAGTTAAAGATGAGGTAGAAGCTCCCTGACCTGCAGCAACGTCACCGATTCAACCCTTCCTTCAGTGTGCAAGCAGAGGTGGGATTAGGACGATGTGAGGCAATCTGTTAGGTTCCTATCCTTGTTTCCTATGCAGGGACAATATAGAGGTGACATTTTACAGATTCTATACTTGATTGTATGCATGTGTTTTAACAGTGATTGGTGTGTGCATAATTGTTTTTTTTTTCTATTATATATATTTTTACCATTTTTCGTCTCATTCGCCCAATAACTATTTCTAGGGTCATATTTGGTCCTATGTGCTGCTATGAAGTGGGCTCTGCATGATGGGAAATGTTTGTGTGCAAGAAATGGCATGTTCTTCTTTAGTTTCCTTCTCTGGTGTTGTCGGCTGAAATGTGACCAGCGGCCGTGTCTTTGGGACCAGTAGCTTGGCTACCTCAAAGTGAACCAGCCAGGCTTTAAAAGCTACAACATTGATTGTATTTAATGTTTTTTTTTCTCACACTTTGCAGTTTTTTTTCTCCCCATCAAAATGTCAGATTTCTATTTTTCTTCGTATATAAAATGCTGCTACATGTTTTACATTAAAGGTTAAGATTTTTGTGATATCCATGGATTAGCCTTTTCTAAAGGCACTTTTTTTTAAAAAGGTTATAAAGTTTTGAAATTCTGTTTAAATGTAAAAGGCGTTTTGGTTTTTGTCTCTTTGTTCTAGAATCACAAGACTGCTCGATTCCACTAGGTGTCAGTCATGCTTTTACAATTCATATTCCATTCATAGTAACTTAATGTACTCTTAAAAAAATTAACAAAATATGTTCAGATAATTATTTTTTAATCCAGTTTTTTAACATTATAGTAAAGTTTTCCAATACATCTTAAATTTCATGTTTGGTAAATCATGAAAATGGCCCAAAGCTTTTCTGCAAGTAAAAATGTTGGGCAACTCAAAAATTAAACACTTGTGTGAAGCTCAAATACCTTTATTGGTTTGCCTTGTAAACTGAAACTGACCTCAGTAGCAAAGACAAGGACAAGGTTTGAATTTCTACAATAAAGTTTTTTTTTTACTCCTGTATAAAAAATCTAGGTAACTCGTTTGATGTAATAAATCTCCTCCAGTTATGAAATCACTGATAAATGTGCAAAAATGCCCAGTCTTGGTTAGTGAAGTGGTTCTGACTGCACCTTTCATGGGCCTTCATTCCTGTTGAACATTTCTACATTTTGTCTATCAACAACCACAGACTTTAATGTATTTTTATTGGAGTTTAGTGTGAGGATACATGGGTTATCAAGTTTCTACAAATAGAAATCTGGAAATGGCATGCACTTGTTTTCAATGCCTTTTACTCTGATTCCCCTAACTTTTTTCAAATTTCCCTTTTTAATTTAGAAGTTTAGTTTTAAATTAAGAAACTCGAATCAAATTTTAAAGTTTCAGCACAATGCCAGTGTAAGCTGACATTGTTTTAATAAAACATTGCTGTAATAAAACATGAGTCTGTAAACCCTTTACAACCACAGAAATGGAGAGTATCAAACAAAGCTCATTGACAGGATTCTGGTGGAAAACTTTGGATGTTGACTTCAGTTTGGTTCTTTGCCGTTCACCAGTTGGATTCATTCGCCCTATGTCATAATGGGCACTGGTGTGCCCATTCTGAATTTTGTCTAGACAAAATTCAGAACTAAATCTGAGGTTACTGGGACAAGAGATCTCACAATTTTATATATTTTCAAAACCTTTGCTAGGTATTGTGTGAAAATATTGTCAGCAGTGATGCTGATAGAATCTTACCAAACACTTCACCAATGTGTTTGAGGGAGTGCACACTTATTCAAGCGATTTATTGCATCTCGTTTGTTCTTTACAAATTATTAGATTCCTTTTTTTCTAACATGATTATCAAAATTCATCCATCTATCATCTCTGAGGGTTTGGGTTTTTTTCTTTTTGTTTTTACAATCAAGAATGAAGCTTGTTTCTTTAAATGTCCATTTTTGTAAAACCAGCTTCATCAAACATTGTTTTTGTGCTCTGTCAGATGCAGGCCACCTGTTTTGAGCTCTAGATGTTGAGAATAAGCAACACGCAGTCTTGGTAACCACTCGCATAGATCCAGGCTTCTCAGTGTCTCCAGAGGAGGGTTTTCTCTCTGCATGTTTGTAAATGGCAGCAGCGCTGTTTGCTCTAGCTAAGCAAAGTTAGAACCAGGACAGACCTCCCTCAGGGCCTTGCCACCATCCCATGTAAACAACTCGCACCAGTGTATATTAGACACTTTGATGTTACCAGCTGACTTAGTTTCTGTTCTCTTACTCCTAAATATTTTATTGATGCAGGCTTATTTACAACTGTGGAAGAAGATATTGACAATGTGTGACTTCTGCTTATCAAAAACTCTGAGGAACAAAGTTATCCTCTGGTATCATGGGAGCAGCTACTAATAATTAGCATACAGGACAGGAGTGAAACTTACGCATCAACTTCTGCAAGACGGTTTACACCCCTCACCAAGCCCACCTGCCCTCAGATCTCAAGACCCTGGACAGCACCTTTCAGGTAAGTGAAATTATTTCAAGTATGTTTTTGTCTCCTTCTGGTGGTGAATCCAGTAAACAGTGCCTTTGTTGGCACTGGTCTGGGACAAGCTGTTAGCTTCAATTTCTGAGATAATGATCTGTATTAAGAGAGTTATTGGCTTCTTTGTTTATAACCTAATCACAGAACCCAATACTAAAAAAAAAAAGAGACATATGTTCTATTTCATTAGAAACAGTCTGATCCAATTAGTTGACTTGGTTCAATCAAAGCCAGACTGTGTGAGTTATGGAATAGGGTCAATAAGTCATTCATTTATCCAGCCATTTCTGCCAAGGTGCAGTTCCAGTCAGAAGTTTACATACAGTCATTATCATTCATTTGGGGCTTTAAAGTTTTTATTTATTTATTTTTTATGTATAATGTACAACTTTTCTTGAAAATTATTTGTTTGGAATTTATTGGATTTTTTCAATTAAAAAAAAAATAATAAAAAATCCAATGCTGACTTGGTCAGCATTGTCAACATCAGGTTTGCAGGAGGTGTGTTCTGCTTTGCTGAGCCGGTGATGAGTGGATTTCAGTTCCTTTAACCACTTCAAACCAGTTGAGAAAAACTGCAATAACTGAACCAAACCTATTGCAGTGTAGCAAACCTGACAAATGAAAGTGTTTTGTTGTCTGGTTTTAAAGTTAGCATTATTGCTAAAGTAACCAGACGCTGTGTACACACTATTCATGAACCGTAGAGCAGTTGTAGATTAAACACAGAATGTGTGGATTGAGCCTTTTTTTTATAACCTAAGTACAAAAGGCTCAGTGTTATTTTAAATCTTTATGGGATTTCATAATGTGTGTTTGTGTGTGGCATGGTTTCCTGTCAATACTACAGCACACATTTCTGGTTCCCTCTTCCATTGTAATTCATTTAATTAAAGAGATTTTATTCACAGGCACACAGCTGGCGACGGCTACTTTCTATTAGCCATCTGAGTGGACGCTCAGTTCGGCGGGAGGACGTGCTCTGGGGCTGCTTCCTATGGAGCGCACAATGCTATTTTCATCTCCCAGCTGAGTTTGTTGTGTGTTTTGAATTTATTAATCATTGATTTTAATGTGCTGCCTCTTGACAGTGGCAGCTACCCACGCATTAATTAATTCTTGCTTCCCAGCCTTACAAAATGGCATTTAAGAAACAATGAGAGGTCGGCTGGTGTTTCCTCTGACCTATAAATGGAAGGCATCAAAAAGCAAAATGTCAAAATTTGCTTTTATTTGTTCTCTTCTTGGCAGATTTTATTGCCTCCCTTTATTTGATAGAGCATGATAAAAAAATGAGGTTATTTTAAGTCTGATGAAATGATGTGTAAATACAGTTGTGTCATCTTTAATATTCAGCTCGTCTTTTTGGGAGGTTGTGAAATGCAATAATGTCTCTTTTGTTAGGCGTGTTTTTCTCAGCGCACCTGCTTTGCATACGGCATCTAGCAGGAGCACTCTCAAAGGAACTGTGGGTCTTAAGTTGAGGATGAAGGTTCTTTGCCATCAACAATAGGTAGTCTGTGTTTATCCTTTGGGTTTTTAAACAACTATGTGTACAAAGATTTGCTTTCAGTGAACTGGTGGAAATAGAAAAAAGGAGATTAGATCTTAAATTAAGCATATGGTACTAGAATTTGAATGGAGTTGGGATTTGAATGTATTTATGAACGAATATTCTTTTTATATTTATTGAGCATACCTGAATTGTTCATCCATTTAAATGAGTGACTGGTCCCTGTGTTTGAAGAGATAAAAGCTTCCTCTCATAATCCTTATTGACTCTCTGGGATGCATAAAGACAGCTATTGGTAAGTCCCTGCAGTGCCCTGCCCCACAGAAAAGGCCTCATCCCGTTCACAGCAGCTTGTTTAAAGCTAAAGATTTTTCTGACAGATTGTTCTCTGCAGATTGATTTGCACATGTGAGAGAGACAACTTCCCAAACTGGCTTTGAGCTGCTTTTGTAGGCCTGCGTGTTGGTGGGTGTATGCTGGTGCTTCTCCGTATTTGCCTACAACCTCAGATTGATAGGCAGCGGCAGACAAAGCGAGACTGGCAGAGAGCTTATTACATGAATCAAAACGCATTTCTTTTAATTTTTAACAGCTGTAACCTGGTGGCATTTTGAGGGAGCACAAACCAAACGCTGCTTTTCAGGTGACTTTTGTAGTTTTCCAGCAGCAGTAATGTGAAAAGCAAAGATGAGTGTGATAGGCTGGGTCTATTCTGCACAAACCTGCTTTTAATGGCCACAAAAAAATAGATCTATTCATCCAGATGTCACTTCATAGTAATGTGTCCTGGATTAACAAAGTGCATTAGCACTGCTAATCCAGCTCCTTTCCTTATCCCACTTCTCTTTAACAGTGCATTCATACCAGCCATGTTTAGTCCACTTTAATCAGCCCAGTCCATCTGCCTAGAAAGTCCAGTTTGTTTGGGGAGGTGTGAATACCTAATCTGAACAGTGAACTCTGGTCCACCTACAAACCTCGGTCTGGTTTCGGTTGAAGTGAACTCTGATGCGGTTCAAATGAATATGTGAACTCCATGCAGACCAGACCGCTCCAAAAGCAGGAAGCAAACTACAACACAAGGCATTCTGGGTAAATACAACCAAACAAAACGCACAAACACTAGCAAGAGAAATGGCTCATGGTCTTTTACCAAAGACAAAAGAGAAATCCTACAACCACTAAAATCTGGTGCCACTTCATTTTTGCTTGTATTTCAGTTGTTCAGTGTCTTCTTCTGAAGTTTGCATGTTGTTTTCCTCAGTGATTCTTGGTGCAGCGCCATCACAGGTAAGAGGAGGTACAGGTTTTGCAAAAGGTTGGATTCATTTGAAACAGTTCAGTGAGAAACAGAACCACAGCAACTGAAAATGTAACAAATGGACCCCAATCAAAGTGAGTCTAACGGTCAGGTGTGAAAGCAGCATAAATGTCTGCTCACAAGTCAGGAAGCCCGGCAGAAAGATGTTGGAGTAGGGGATATGATCCTGCAATCACATTTCAGTAAAACACACAATACTGCATGCTTGATACTCTGGTTGAGTCTTCTCAGACTTTGGAGTTCATCAAACTTGTTAGCCAGTGATCTCCCATTGCCCTCTGTGATTGATAGAAGAAATGGTTTGAACTTCCTTCTTCTCTTCCTCCTCACTGCTCTTACTCCATGATGCCTACTTTTCACCTCCTCAGGGATTTGAGGCTTCAGGTGAGGTATTATTTCAGCCTTTGCCATGTTAATCAGCTGCTCCCTGATAAACACATTGCTTATCCTGGTGGGGGCACATGTAAAGTCTGGTGGCCCACCAGGCTTATATTACACTGGGGGAATCCCTGACTTTGCTGCCCAAAGTATTCTATTGTTTAATCAAACATTTCAATTCAAATTCAAAAACAATTTATTAATCCCAAAGAGAAATTAAATAATGATAATAACAACAATAATAATAATTAATAATTACTAAATATTAAATAATAATATTTGAGTGACCTCTTATCGCTAATCTACAGGGTTATTATGATGTTGTCCCACACAATGCAGTTAAAACTCACACCACATTTTCACAAAGTTTGTTTGTTGAGAATTTAAAAAAAAAAAAGAAAAAAAAAAAGTTCAGTAGCCCAAATATTCTGCTAAACAAATGGGCTACTGACACAACAACCAGAAAACTGTTAATTACTACATAGTTGTAGACATGCCTCCATTTAAGAAACCCATTTCTAACTGTACTCGTGGTGTAAGTCTGGGTTTGTGGTGGGTAACATATCCACTCTCATTGCCCTGTGTGAGTATTGAGCTGCTGCTCTTCAGTACAGATGTGAGACTGCTGGCTCAGCATGACAACATAGAAAAACAATCATTCCCATGCAAATGCTCTGTTTGACATGTTCAATTAGACCCTTGAGTGGAAAACAATCAGAGCTTTAAAGATATACTGTTACTGCTGTTAGTGCACCTATGAAGCCCCTAGCAGCTTGGCCTTTCTCCTCCAACTGCTCTCTCTCTCTCTCTCTCTCTCGCCGTCCTCCCGTTCTGGTCTTCCATTCCCGTTTCTGGCCCTCTGAGGGGAGAGAGGGAAATCCATTCATCAGTGGCAATCGTTCAGCGCCAACCCTGCCTCCTGCCTTGCATTGTTTCTATCTCATCTCGCAACCCTGTTGCCATGGCACTGAAGATGGCACTTCAACCCTTGTGCTTAATGATCTCTTGGATGATAGCCCACTTGTCAGACATTCATGCCCTATTCTGTTGAAATACAAGACACAGAGGAATGAGCTGCAGCTTGCAAAAAAAAAAAAGAAAAAAAAAAAGGAGTGTAGTTATTTGAGCATTTTTATCCAAGCATAACTGGTGGTGATCATGGTGTTAGAGTTATTTACCAAAAGGCCTGCCTTAAACACTTGTTTTATTTCCACTTGCTTATCGTGTCCCTGGGTAAGCAGTGAGCCTCCATCTTTCCTTTCACTTTTTTTTTTTAAGCAGTTCCTTCTCTGACAGTTTGATGCCGGCTCAGAGATTATTGCTCATATAAATAGCTATCACTGATTTGACTAACAGAACACTTTTGCATCATTACGAAGGCAGAAAATCCTAATTGGGAAAATGGGAACACAAAAAAGAGCTGAGCATTCAATTCATATCCATAATCCTGCCACGTTGCATGAAATTAAGGGTGTCGCATTACAATGCTCGATTTTAGTCATCTCTACGACTGAAACAAAGGTAGCGCCGGGAGCCATCATGCGGTGCTACTCAATAAGGGAATGTGTTGTGTTCTAAGCTTTTGACTTGGCAGCGTCTGTGTGGAGGCCAGAGAGGGGAAGGTTATTACCCCGACAGACTGGGGCAAGACAGTCATCACCAAACTCAGACAAAACAGGGTAATTATTAGAAGGATATATGTTGAAATAAAATGTTACGGTGTCTAATCAAATCTAATCTGAAGAAGATGGAATGTGGAACAAAGTCTGCTCCCCTTTATTATTTAAATCTGGATTCAGGAGTCTGTTTGAGTCAGAAAGCTGTTTTTCATCAAATCTAGTCTTATGCTTTATATGCAACTGGACCTGTTAGTTTTATGATGTCATGATTGTACATCTGATTACAATCGCATTAAAAATGACTAATTTGAGTGTTTGTTTTCTCCTGTTCTTCTTTCAGAGAACAATTTCATTTTGAACTGTTCAGAAAGCTCCAATGAAATGATTAAAAGGAACCGGTAACTTCTGGCTATAACTTCAACATATTGAGAGCATGAAGAGATATGAAACATGGCAGCAGGCTCAGTTTAGTTAAATGTGTTAGGCTGTGTTTTGCCTCCTGAGCGCAGACAGGCAGCAATATGAAGCGACTTAATCCTCTCTTCCCTTCCAGAAAGAACACAATAAGAAACACACTCCTTTTTTATCTGACTTTATCTCCCTTTGTGGTGAAGGGCTTTAAAGAATCCACATCTTAATCTGTCTCCTCTTCCCTTAATGTAATTGGGAGAATGCTTCCTGTGTGTCATAAATAGGTATTGAAAGGTTCAATTGAATTAAACTAAAAGATTTGAGAAGAAAATGGGAAGTAGTCTCACTTTTCCTCTCTTGTTTTTTTTTTTTTTACGGTGTGAATTTCTGTAAGTCGACCCTGAAACGATCTGTCTCATCTTAGACTCCTTTCCTTCCCTCCATGCCTGCTCACTCTCAGCTCCTAAAGCCTCTCTGGTACAGACATGAGCCAGAATGACAAGCCCATTGTCTGGACTCTGGGCTTCTCATTGTCATATTGACTTATTGAATGTACCCTATCAAACTCTTGATTGGTGTATGATACATAATGGTTCAAATAATTGGAACACACACTCTGCATACGGTAAGGAAACGTCTCAAGAAAAAAAAAAAAGTCTCTCATTATCTCTGCTTTCAACATTTTATATTTTTGTCCAAACAACTCCCTGATGATAATTTCCAATTATGTATTTAATGACAATTCAATTTATTCAATTCAGCTAAGTCCAACTTAATTCGGTTCAATGAATTAAGGTGACAATTGTTTTTTTTTATTTTCTAGTTCTAAGGTGCCCCAACCCTTTCTGATTCCGCCCAGGGCATCTGCCCGTACAGCCCATGTAACAGACCTTCACTCACTATTTAGGTTTTCAAAAAATGCTGAAGAAAATATTTTATTGTCTCAAACCAAACATGTCTAAAGATTAAAAGTTTTCAAGATTTTCATAATGAGGAAGGTGTAAGGGAAGTCATTTGAGAAATTTGGAGCTCCTACACACAGACGCGGTCCATCGATGCAACACAAGAAAGTTGAAAATGTTCTGATGCTGTTGTTTGTCAAGGCATAACACGCTGAACTAGCTAACCCTCTGCTGGACAGAAGCTTTTAGGTCAAAATAGTTAGTTTGATTAATCTATGGTATGTAATATTAACATGTTAAAGTTTTCAGGTTAATTGCTTATATACAAACTGGATGTAATGATCATGTAAAGTCTCTTGAAATGACATTGGCTGTAAACTATCCATCCATCCATCCATCCATTTTCCTTCACCCTTGTCCCTCAATGGGGGTCGGGAGGGGTGCTGGTGCCTATCTCCAGCTCACGTTCCGGGCGAGAGGCGGGGTACACCCTGGACAGGTCGCCAGTCTGTCGCAGGGCGGCTGTAAACTAGTGACATACAAATTTACTGAATTGCAATAAAACCAAGTTTGTTGTGAAAACGCGTATAAAAATAATTTTCTTTCTGTTGCAAGGATGTGTGACTTTTCATAACAATGTCAAGTATTCCAAAAGTAAGTGTGCTGCATTGTAAAGTTCCACTCATAAAATGTGGGTTAGATATTTCACAGACTTTACATCAGTGTTTAGAGATTGTTATTACTGATAGAGAGTGGCATTATGGGATTCTCCTCCTCTGAATGGCAACTGTCTTTGGTGCGTCACAAAAAAAGAGAAATGTCTATACACATGTTATTAATAATTAACTCTGTTCTTAATTCCCCTTTGAAAGTTATTATGCAAAATTAATATTTCATTTGCGTACAGGCCCTACATGACAAGCGAAAGGAAAGTAATTGTACAAAGTTTGACAACTCTGTCTGGGCCTGCTCCAAAATTATTGCCCTCCATCTTATATTTAGCATTCAAGAGATGCCA
The DNA here is from genome assembly GCF_000485575.1 of Poecilia formosa. Lineage (NCBI taxonomy): Eukaryota > Metazoa > Chordata > Actinopteri > Cyprinodontiformes > Poeciliidae > Poecilia > Poecilia formosa. The sequence goes on from NW_006800158.1 coordinate 554,177, forward strand.
TGAGATGAATCGCTATTTTTGTTTCACTTTCTTATTCATGAATTATTCTTTCCCACCCCCTTGTGCAAAGCTTTTCTTTTTGAATGAACACACTCTGTGGAAAGACTCTCCTTTGGAGACTGTTACTCTCATTACTCCGTCAGGATAAGCAAGCTGTTTTTGTTATCAACTTTGGTCCTTTAACTGTTAGACCCTGCAGCCGTGTCAGAGAGGAGAGGCAGCTTCCTCCCCACCTCCAGCAGCAGCAGCAGCTCTGCCTCTGTTACTCTTTAGGGACAATCTATCATCAGCATCTGGTTATAACGGTGCTACCTTTTCTTGTGATTGCAGCATTTTGTTATGAGGCAATGCACTGAAATAAAGACACATAAAGACACAAATGATAAAACTAAAGGTTACTGACTGGGAAGACCACACATAGAAGGAGACAGATCTATCCAGCTGTTTGCTATATGGCTGATTTCAGTTGTTCAGAGCTGGTGTCCAACATGTGTCCCTGCTCCAACACAGCTGGATTAATGGATGAATTACCTTCTCAGTTTGTCATTAAGTTCTGCAGAGGCCCCATAATGAATCATTCATTTTATTAAGAGGTGCTGAACATCTAAAGCATGCCAGATGCAGGCTCTTGAGGACCGGAGTCGGCCAGCCACCTCTCTGTTAAATACATACAGTATTCCATATGTGAATAAAGAGCTCTATTGATTTAGCTTCTGATAAGCTCACCATCCAATGAATAAAGGCACTGTTGGAGAAACTTTATTTATTGGACACAAACACAGTCCCTAAAGACAAAGCCTGGCTTCCAGAGTGTAAAAACATAGAATTTCAATCTTATTGATGGTCTATAAGCAGACCATCAGCAGCAGAGTCGGCTCCAGCTCTTTTTGGAAGCCTAGATTAAAGTTTGATGCCACTCATGGCTGCACATTTTCACCATTATTTATTTTATTCTGTCTTCTCTCTTTCTGCTTATTTTCTTTATCAGTAGCTTCCATTACAAATGTGTACAAACCCTTGTATATATTCTACTAATGTCTAAAAGTCATGATTTTGCAGCTGCTGAGTTTCCATTAAATAAGAAATGAAATTCAAATCACACATAAATAAGCTTGTCCACACAATAAGTCATTAAAAATCATGGCAGCAACAGGTCTAAACAGTTACATGAGATATATTCATAATTCAGACGTGGCGCTAGAGCTCATCATTTATCAGCCAATGAGAGGAGATACTTCTCATTGGCACACACCACACAACTTCTTATTCAGGCATTGGAGTAACAAGCCCCGCCTACTTGAGAGCAGCTACAGATGTTCCCCAGGTGTTGGACTGACTCATAACTTTTTATGAACTATGATGCTGTCAGAGTTCTGGTGGAGCTGCACATCCTTCCTATCAACATTTCGCCAGTAGTAACATCCGTGTGTTGATCATGTGACTTGTGTGATCTGAATTTTTTTTCTTTGATACGGCTGAGAAACCACCTTATTCTAGTGCAAAAACCTTTTATTGGAAAAGTGAGTTTTCTCAAAATTAGCATTTGCATTAAGCAAATTTATTTTTGTAATTTTAATTTACGCAATTTTAAGATTAATAGAAATGCAGTGACTAGTAGTGCAGCAATGTCTCCTTCACTCAGAGCAGTTATGAGTGATTATTTTAGATCAAGTAACTTGTCAATTATTCTGACCATGGACTAATTGAATAAAATAACTATCACATTATGAAACTAGCTACCACCAGCATAGTAGCTAAAATAAGAGAAAGAAAAATTTAAGCGAAAATGCTAGTGAAAAACAATTCCCTTTCTTTTTATTAACCAGAAAACTGACTTAGTGACTTAAAGCTGAAAATACTTCAGCATTGCTTTATCATACGGGTACAGGTTAATCTTGGGTAGCTTCACCCCTGTAATAAATTTAATATTCATTCAAAAGCAAGATTTCATATTAATGTTGGTTGTTTTTTGTCTGATATTAGAATTAGTTTGATCTTGAGCATGTATGTGTGATAAAAGCAAAAACAGAAAAAGTTTACAAGATGGTAAATACTTCCTCTCTGATCTATAGGTCAGCAGTTTGTCTGAAATGTTTTCAGTATCAGATGATTGTCACATCCATGGTGCTGTGAAATAGTCTTGGCTTTAACATGTCTAATGTCATAAGAGCTGAAGGAACTAAAGTAAAGGTTGTGTTGTTGCACAAACAGACCACCATGCAGCTCCTGTTTTTATTTCACTGAAGCCTTCGCCTCGCCAGAAAGAATGGCGAGGCGAACCTTTGGTCCTTCTGTGTTCCATCCTCCCCTCTTGTCTGACTCTCTTGACTCATGATATGCCACAGAGAGACACAATTATCCACTTCATTTGAGTCATGCTGCTAATGGTGGCCTCTTAGGGAGTTGGGTGATAGGTAGCAGTAATTGTAAATGGTGTAATGAGTGTGGAATGGCCACAATGTAACGCTTCACTATTACAGGTGACTGGCTCCTGTACACCCCTTCGCCTCCCACCCCTTCCCTCAACATCATAACAACGACAAAGTGAGCCCTCCACCCTCCCTCCTCCTCTCTCCTTCAGGGTTCAGCAGAGACACAAAAAATATTAGCTTCACAGGCCATTAGTCCCAAGTGTTTTGGCTACTGCTCTTTAGTGGCTAGTTTTTCCTGAGCATCTCCCTCATCTGTTGGTTTCCTAATTTTAGTTTCTTGTTTTATCATTATTTTTTTCTGTTCCTCAACTTTGCAAGTCCAGACTTTCAGCTGTTTTTTAAATAATGAAGAATACCATCAAGGTGATATCTAGTATTAATACCTAAGAGATTTATCAGAGTACATAGCAGACAAGATGCTGTTTTTACAAAGTGATAACTACACTTTTCACAAAAACTAATACCACATATAGTAGATGAAATGATACAAAGACACAAAAACCATCAACATTAAGGTAGTTAGTAACAAAAGGTGTAGCTTAGATCAAAATGACCAACTTACCTGATTATGATAAAGTAATAACCAAAGTAGTAGTAGTTATTAAATAATAATAGATCAAATTTTAAGTTTAGCACTGATCTTCTCAAACATCAAGGCCATGCAGACATGGTGACACTTTTTTATTAGACATGAAAAGTTTTGAGGCTAGAGCTCTGCAAAATTGGTTTTGATTGCTGAACAATAATTACTGCATTAGTAATGGAAGTTTAATTTTCAAGAAATGTGGACACTGACGATTCTGATTTTATTAACTAACATCAAAACTCTATTATTTTAACCATCATTTATGGCGCAGCCTTCATGGACAACTCTGAAGCACAGCAGGACAGTTTATGGGCATCACATGCCAAAAGATAAAAGCTATACAAAGGTGTGTGCAATTGAAGGGAAATCTTTTGAAGTACTAGATTGGCAGATTTAATAAAACTAAAACTATTTTCATTTAAAAACAAGTGGAAGATTATCTTACCGGACGGAAATCTCTACCCATATCACTCATGGGGAAGTTGCTTCAGCAAAAATTATGGTTTTGCCAAGAATCAATTAATTATTTTTTCAATGATCCCAAACAAATAATCTTCTGACTGGGCAGATCTTTGGAAAGACAAACCTGTAGGTTAAAATTCCTACAGTTGACCAAAGTCAGAGGTGGACCAGATCAGCCTAACTTTCAGCTTTACTTTTTAGCCAACAGGTTTCAATAAGTCTCAAATGGTTCAAACATATCCGTCTGGACAGAACAGACATGCAATCATAAAAATAATAATAAAAAAACATTTACTAGCTCAAACATAAAACTTCATGTAGACTTTATAATCACAAAAATCACCTCCTTTCTGACAGTTTCTAAAACTGCCATCTGGATCAACCCTGAGATGCTAAAAAATTACATGATAAATTTCCCAGATTTGTGGAATAAAGGAATTGAATATCTGGAACATGTATGTGAAGGAATTTATCACTTTATCTAAAATAACAACATTGTTAGGCAATATGAGATCAACAAGGATAATTTTATAGAATATGAAGAAATTAAATCCATAATAAAACATTTAGGTTTAATAATGTTGGGTTACAAATGCCATAAAATATATTAGATTCTCAACAAACTCCCACATCTGCTACACTCCTGCACCACCCCAAGATTTCCAAAATCCTAAGGTGGGTGTAGTTTCTCTTCTGTAGGGGTTTTAAATGGATGGTCTTGGGCTCTGTGGAGTTGACGGTGCTGCCACTGTGGATCCCGAGTGGGAGGATCAGGGTCTCCCTCCCTTGGTAGTTTTTGGTGAACGGTTATGCCTACTGGGGTCAGTGGGTGGAATTGGCTTCATTGTAAGGCATTTTACCCCCACTCCTCACCTCACCATCCCAGGATGCCTCCCTCCTCCCACTCATGCAGGGCCTTGGGATGCTGGTACGTCACTTGGCTGCAGGAAGAGTTCGCCATCACAAAAGTCTCATGAGTTCCCAACTTTACTGTACAGCTCATAACATTTTCATGACACGCACAAGTTGGTCTTTGTAATCGGCATGTTTAATGGCATCCAGGCCGGGATCTGTCCAATCAGCCTCAACTCTGGTGCCTTGGACCACTTCTAAATGTAGAGTTGTATGTAGACATTCAGGGTTCAGGGTTGGGGCTGTGCTGGTTGCTGTCTGGTGGGGGTTGGCTGTGCTGGCTGTCCTAAATGGCCCGCCTCATATAAATGAACTCTATAGAGTAGAAATGAAGCAAACGCTGTCGCTTCACTTCCTCCTCCTCTGGATGTCTCAGACACACAGCCTAGGAATCTCCGTCCCCCTTGTCCTGTGGATCATGTGATTAGACTTTATTTTCCTGTCTTTATTATTTAGCACTACTAAATATTTGAGGTGTCTCCTTGCTGCTACACACCTGGCTAAAATGAATGGATGATTAACAGGCTAATGCAGCACTTACTAGATGGGTAAAGAGAAGGCCATGCAGTCATTTGAATCAGGTGTGCTGGAATAGAGACACATCTAAACCATGCAGGACAGTGGTTCCCAACCCCGGTCCTCTGGAAAAACTTTTTGATTAGATCTAACTGCTCAAAAGTCTGTTTATTCATTTTTAGCTACTTTCACTGCACAGTCACATTTAGCAAACGGAAAAAGTGCCAAGTTGCCAAATACACAAAATAAACTTACTAACAACATTTAGATTTCCATACCACAACAGATGCACACAGACCTGATATTCAGGACGCTTCAACAGAAAATATTTTTTTTCCCGCAGTTTTGTTCATATTAAAGGGGGGAAGGGATAATAAAAAGTGAAATAATTAATAAAAAATGTTTAACTCAAAGGGAAACACATTCTGCAAAAAATAAAAAAAAAGGGTTTACATTAGGGTCTTAGCCCACGATCTCTCAGTAGACCATGGGACTGAAAAATAATTCTGTATAGGATTTACTTTATCTTCAGTATATCATATTCATTTATATGTTCAGAATTAATTTGTGGATCTGTCATAATGGGATTTAATGATTACAAAAAAAATCTCCCCAAGGTTCATTTGCTTTTCCACTTTCATCACACTCTGTATGAAAAGTTACCTTATAGTGTGTGTTAGCTCTAAGACCCGTCCTCAGGAAGGCCCAGTTTGATTGGAAAATGTTTTGGTTCAGAGGACAGAGTGCAATAGGGTAGCTCATGTTTTACTTGAGTTGGGCCAAAATAAACATACAGCAGTATGCAAATTGCTTTTTTTTTAATGGCGATGTTGTGTAGCAACAGTGGGGAAACAGATAAGCTGTTTAAAGCTGTTCAGTGGCAGGATTTCCCTTTGATGTGTGTGTCTGTCACTGCTAACTGTATAACTGAGATATGCTTTCCTTGTCACTAGCGATCGCTGAATGTTAAATATGTTTTAGGTTCCACAGTGATCTGCAGCTGTGTGTTTGTGGACTTTAAGATAACTGCAATAGAGATTTAAAAAAACAGATCAGGGGCCTGGAGGAGCTGATGGAGTAAGCAAATGTTTCCTAACATTTGAAAAGCAAAAGATTATTAACATTCCTTTAATATTTTTTTTAAAATAGGTTAGACAAACCTTCCTAAAACTAAATATTGGTATGTTTTTTTTTGCTATTAATTTAGCCACAATTCAGGTAACAGTGGATCAACATTTTGTGGGCCTGGCAACCAAAAACAATACAATTTAAATCTGCCTCATGAAGTGTCCTGTGAGGACATTTATTTTGAAGAGAAGTCTATATAAATACTGAGAACTGAATTCATTTTAAAGGAGATCGTCATCTAGAGGAAAATAAACTCTTAATGAGGAGGAATGTGTGAAGCATTACCATGCTGCAGGAACGACCATTACCAACAATCATGACCAGAGTTGGAAAATCCACATTTTTTTTTATCACACCCAGGAGACCAGAAATTTGATTCTAAAGTCACCACCCATTCCCAGAGCTTGTTCTACCTACAACTTATTTTCAAATCTTGGTTGTTTAGATTCACTTTTTATTTATGTGATGCCAATTTAAACGTGATCAGACATGAGGAAGAAATTCAGATTCTCAATAGAGCCCTAGAATAATAACACACAAAAATGTTGAAGAATAAAATACTTAAGTTTCTGACTAAACTTTTTAGTGCTTTCACTGATTCCTAAGAATTGTGCCCCTCTGCTGTCACATTATGGGACAGAGCGCCAGGCACTGGCAAGTTTCTCCCAGCAGGGGGTGCTATTGGCACTTGTTTCTCAGCTGCGGCCTTTTGAGAGAGCCAGCTGAAATGCCAACACTGTCTACAGAGACAGAAGGATAGAGAATTGGTGGAGGTGGTGTGTGTGAGTGTGTGTGGAGGGGGGGTCTAAATGGCCCAGCAGTATCAAGCATGTAGTTGTAGCAGTCAGGAGGAGCTGATTGTTATTCAAAGTTCTGCATGTCAGGGTCGTTAAATGACTCTATGACGAGGTTTTAGTTCAGAGAAAGATGGAGCACATCGTCTGTCTCAGGTCCCAGAGCAAAGGGGGTCGAATGGGAAATAAATCATGGTTCATCACTGGTGTTTTAGTCTCTCCTCATGCTCTTTTTTGTTTTCTCTCGATTCATTTCGTTGTTGTCGTTCTTATTTCTGATTCCAGGCCTTTATCCCATTATACTATCAAAGCTTTCACAGAAAACTCTGCTTAACGAAGCTGCCATGATTCAAAAGAATGAAAAATGATCTACAGTTTATATAAAATAAGTGTTTCATATTTTTTTAAGTAATCCTTCCAGGGGATTTAAAGTCAGTCATGAACATTTTGAGGCTGGGCCCAGCTGAGCAGAAACATTCCATAACCCCGTCCTCCCCGCTGACCCCTCCCTCGCTTTTAACAACTGCCGACATAGTTTGGCTCTGTTGTGTGATCATGCTTGGATGAAATCTGTCAAACAGCTCCCTGAGTTATTAGGCTGTCTGTGCCTGACCTTTCCGCAATCAAAGATATATGACTTAAGGGCCCGGATTTGCCATGGCAACGGCTCCAATTTGCCGCCGTGAGAAAAGGTCTAATTGTTGCAGAAATTTAATGATCTAGCCCCAACATCAGGGGCTGTGAGATTTTATGAACTGTTTACGCTATAATTTTCTTTTGTTAATGCATTCCGCCTTAACCCCTTCCCCGCTGGCTGCCTGCAGGGATGGGAGGAGAGAGAGAGCAAGTGCATGGATGTGTCTGTTGAAATGTGTGTATGTGTGTGTGTATGTGTGTGTGTGTATTGGAGGAAGGAAGGGGCTGGGGGGTGATGATGATGAGACGGAGGGTGTTTTCTGCCCCCAACCTGTTAGCTCTTGTCTGGCGCCTCTTTAAAAAGGGCAGTTTTGTCTTTAAGAAAAGCAGCTGCCTCCCGCATTATCTGCTTTCAGCAATGTAGACATCACTAATATATTCTACAAGGTCAAAGACAACTGAAATTAAAATGTCTAATCAGTTAATTTGTTTTATTGAGAAGGACTGCCGTGTGATTGGACTCAGAGATATGGAGGGAGAGGAAGAAAACGAGTGCGGCGTGGAGGAGGGGGCCACATTTGCACATTGGTATTTTGACTGAGCTTGATATGGGAAAATATGGCCGTGCCACTCATTTATAGCATGTTGATGAAGCTTTGACACCCTTTGTTTTTCTCCCACGTCCCCCTCGCCCCCCATCCTCCTCCCCTCTTCTCTCTTGTCTTGGCCTCTCTAACTATTCATTTTCAATCTGCGGCACATTCATACAAGACTGATTTTATTAGTTGCTGAAATAGACTTATATTTTATATCTCATTAAATATTCAAAATAAATTCAGCATATTTGAGCTGTTCATACATATTCAGTTTCTGTAACTAGGATCAGAAAATTTTGATTGAGCTCCGTACAGCAGAGACACTTTGAATTTCTTTTTTGTGTGCAGATAATTCCATTCGGAGGAATGAGTTGAATCACAATTGATCTCATTGTTTTCCACTTACAATTAAATGAGCAGGAATGCATCGCTGTGGAGAAAGTGACTGCAGAAGGTGCTGGTTTGTGCAGGATAGCACATTCGCTAGTTTCACGTCAGCGTCAAAAAATACCTCCAGAATTAAGACAGCGGCATTAAATCTACTGATAATATGAGCATGTGAAATATACAGAAAGTACGGGTAACGTCAATTAGGACATGGAATCATAAGGATTGCTGTAATGACCTTTAATGCCTCATAATGTCCCGATAAAATCATGTGAGGGAGTGCCTCGATGGAGCATTGGAAAAGGAATTTAACAAAATAAGATTTTGAAGGTTATGTATTATGGTGTCAACTTTCTAAAGGTAAAAACAGAAAGCTTTACAGCTTGAAGCTTTACAGTTTGAACTGCATGTTTTACATTTCTAAGCAAACACACAAAGACAAAGATGAGACTTTGCTCTTATAAAACAAAGGAGATAAATAATGATTAACATTTGGAGGGACAGGGAACAAATGACCAACAAAAAGAGAAAATAAAGGAATATTAATAGTTTGTTTGTTTGAACTTCAACTAAAAATAAATCTGATAACCATACAATCAAGTAATTTCCAAATAGCTTTGACAGTAATTCATTTGAACCTATACATAATTTTAATGGCTTATGAACGGCCATTTGAAAAAAAATACTTAAAAAAATGTTTACATGTTCATGTCTGTTTTTTTGTCTCTGCAAAAGGTGAACTTGTTGCACTTAGAAACAAATAGGCACGTTTTTACGCCATAAGCAAAAGATATTAAGAATAAAATGTTTACTACCAGCCTGAAGCGTTTGGATGCCCTAATAGCTCATCTTAACCTTAGCTGAAATTAGTTCTGGAGAGTTTCCTGCAGCCGTCTACCAGACGCTGACTGGAAGTTTGTCCCCTCTTCAGATGTTTGGAGGATTTTCCTGGATTTACATTTCAACCCCAGATCATTTCTAGAGGTTATAGATTTCAGGTTTAACTCTGCCCAAGACTTTCCATTTTCTATTTCTCTTTGATGGATTTACTGATACGTTTTGGGTCTTTGTCATGTTACAGGATCCTGTTCTGTTTCAGCTTCATTTATTTTGTGAAGACATTCTCCCGTTTTCCTCAAGCATTCTGCTTCATGGTAGAACTCATGCTGGATTCTGTGATTGTGAGCTGACCAGCTCCATGTACCAAAGCATCCCCAAACCGTGACAGTTCCACCTCCATGCTTAGCAGGAGGTAATTTTCCTGGAATACCAAAATACCAAAAATCTTCTGTTTTGATGTCCACATACTTACAGTTTAGACTCACCTGTCCTCTTTTTCTATTTTCTCGCAGAAAAATTTAGTCTGGATGTTTTTCTTAGAGAGCAACAGTTTCCTACAGCACTTCCTCCCGTGGGAGTTAAACCTGTGCAGTCCTTTACAGACTATTGTCACATGTTTTCATGTGAACAGTTGCAAAAGCCTGTTGTTGATCCAGTGATAATATTTAATTTTTGTGTCCTTTTTGGACACTTTTTATTTTTTATTTTTTTTGGTAGACTTACTTGGACAGACAGACCTGCTCATGTGAGCAGCTTGGTCTTTAGGTTTTTGAGTTTCTCTAGTCGTGGGATTTTTTGATCACTCATTTATTTTTACTCTGCCTTTGTTAATATTTGTTTTCTATTTCTGCCACCATTGCTTTAACTTTAAGTTTACTTCAAACCTTCGCAAGAAAAAAAAAACAATCAGATGAAAAGACAACGAAGCAGAATCAGCAAGATAAATGACATAAATGTATAAATCTTCAAGACATCCACTCTGCTTTTTTTCACCTGTTCTTTGTCTGAAAAGGAGCAGATAGAAATCAACACTGATATAATTCCACCGTTTATCCCTGTAAACTTTTTTCCTCTACTCAAACAAAATGCCAGTTAAAGCAATAACAATAAACAACCAATGAATTACATTGCAAATAAAATAATTGCATATAATACTTCTATTTAGCATCAAATTCTTGACCTCATTCCTATATTGATTAAAAATCACACATTTATACGTTATTTTAAACTTTATATTGGTTTGCACTCTGCTTCTGCTCTGTTTTTCATCTATTCCACAGCTGAACTCCAAATATGGAGACACAAAAGGTTCTCCTTATTGAACATGCTGGTTTTTAAATTTAGTTTTTAAATTGAAGTTACTCCTCAAATCATATCCTCCCTCTCAAACCTTGAACATTTTCTCTACATTACTTGGTAATAGACCTGCCTTAAACATCACCTCTGCTGTGTGGAAATTTAACTACATCCGTGAACTTAAGTAACTTTAATTAAGATCAGTTTTCTTTAGTTCTAGTTTATTTGCTTAAGTTTATATGTCACTTTAGTTAATCATTCTTTTATATGTAGTTTATTCTTCATCACTCTAAGACAGTGGTGCACAAAGTGGGTCCTGTAGGGTCAGCATCCTGCATGTTTTAGTTCTCTGCCTGGTTTAACCGTCTGATCAAATGATGGCTCATTAGAAGACCTAAGAAGAAGAACACTGACATGCTGAGGAGGTTGTTACTACCACCAGGAAGAGAACTAAAACACGCAGGACGCCGGCCCTCCAGGACCCACTTTGGGCACCATGGCTTTAAGATGTTTTACTTGTTTTCTGGTTTATGTTCTCTTCCCTTCCCTGCTCCCCTAGTGTGATCTCTTCCTCTCCCTCAGCCTGCCTGCCTGGTCTCTCTTCTCAGCTGCACCGTTTCCAATTAACCACCTAGTCTTTGTACTAAAGCTCCTGAATTTTAAAGCTTCACATTTTTTTTCACTGTTGTCTATCTTAGATTTCTGCACATATTTGCTGGACATTCCTCTGATTTGTAAGTGAATTCTTCACTTTGTCAGGCTTCACGATCACCTGAACACCCTCACCCAACTCCTCCGTTATCTGCAGAGGCGTCCTCCTCTGGCGTCGTCAGGGTGATTCCACCTACTAGAGGATCAAGTCGACCCCTCCACATCTTCCTCACCAACCACAGTAGTACTTGCAGGCCTGTCCTCCAAGGCTGCTCTTGTGCTGAAGCCGGCCTCCAGTCTTCCTGCGCTTTGTCCTTCTTCCTAAGTTTCTTTGTTTGTTCCAATGGCAGCACAGCTGACCTCGTATGACCTCTCGGTTGTCCCCTTGACCTTATTGTGTTTCGCTCTACCCTCCTCTGACCACCTGATCTGGGTTGTGTTTTGTTTTGGTTTGGTTTTTTTGGGGGGACGGACTAAACAGAATCAGCCCAAGGCAGAGGTTGACATCAGGATTTCCAGGTTTTTGCAATTCTCTAAGCTTCACTTTTAAATTAGAGTTCACAAAAAGTTGTAAAGGGTGTTTTCTACAATTTGTTTATGTGATTTGAATTTTTCATTATAGCTATAATTTATGTTAAATACCCTCAAGCCTTGACAGGCTGCACTAGTATTTTCAGATGACTGTAGTTGTAAACAGACCAATGTGAAACAGGGAAATGGTGTCCAAAAAACATACGGTAAAATTTTTTTCTAACTTATTCTGATGTTTCATGCTGCAAACAATGATTAAAAGTAATTAATAACAAATTGGATAAATATTAGCTTTGATGATATCTTAAAAGAGGTCATTTTTAGAGAAAACAAAAACAGAATTTCAGAGGATGGCACATAAAGAGCACATGTTTCAATAAAACAGATATTCTGTGCATGATGTCATCTGGGATGTTTTGTTTTCTAAATGAAAATGATATTAAGGGTCTTTTTATGACATTAGTAAGCCCTTCACAATGTTTGCAATTTGATTTTTAAGATCATTACAACACATGTAAAAATAATCTTTATTCATCAATAATTTGTCAACCACACTTTTTAAGGTGATCTGATTTAAATGTTTTAGGTTTTTTTTTGTTTGTTTTTGCATATTTGTGTTCATCTTTTTTTCCCCTGCAGGCATGTGAGTAACTGTGTGTCTGAATGTGACCTCCACTGGGAGCAGCTGAGGAGATCCATCCAGTGGGCAGTTTGTTTTCCACAGAGGTGCAGCAGTGGCGAACAGCAATTGATTTATTAGAACTATGAGCCAAGTGACCATGATAAAGTGGATTTCAATTTTAAAAGACTATACAGCTTCATCTGGACTAGAGGGAGAAAGGAAGTTAAAGAGCAGAGAATGGCTCATCATGAGAGCGACACAGACTGCTTAGCGACACTTAGACAGGGATGACTGAGCGACAGATCAGAGAAAATACGTAAACTAGAAAAAAAGCATTTGATCTTTATTTACATTAAAACATAAACAGAAGTAAAAATAAATAAATTATTACATATGCTTTTTTTTTTTACATAAAACTCGTGAACCATGGTTTCTAAATCCAGAGAGGAATGTTTTTTTCTTTCTCAGAGGACATTAGATATTTAATCCTGTGTAAAGTTGTTAACATACAGTAATTCCTTATTCATAAGCAAAAACATTTTCAGTTAGTCTGTGCCAAACTTCACAAACATGCAAGGGTTGTGTAATGAAAGCAGGGCTTTGCCAATGCCAGGGTGACGAGTCTCAACAGAAACACAGCAATTTTGCTTTTAGAGGTTTTTTTTTGTTTTTTTTTTTCCAATTAGTAGTTTTATTTAAAAACATCAAAGTCAGGATCAGGCCAAAGACTCTTTGGGTTGTGTGTGTTTTTTTCATACACTGAGCTTGGCAGTTGAGAGTGGGCTCATCCTTCAGAGGGCGTACACCAAAAAAAGGCTCTCATCTGGAGAAGTGATGAAGTGTTTCTTAAATGAAAATACACCTGTCTTTAGGACAAATATGTGCCACTAATTACCTGTCTAACCTAAATCTCCTGGTGCCAGATGTTGCAGAAATTCAGAGAGACAGAGACAAATTGTGGCAAGCTGTACAGGCCCTGCACGTAAATATAGTAGTGGCTTAAATCATCTTTTCCTTGACCCTGTTATGCAAGTTGTTCAATGTGATTTTGGAGTGTGTTGAGCCTGCAGGGTACTAATTGTAAAGCTATGCTAAGGTATCACAGTATCACATAATCTCTTGTGCTCTCTCTCCCCTCTGTCATGGCTCCTCTCTCTCATCTTAGTTTGACTGAGCCATAAGCAGGATTACATTTTGATCTGTATCCTTGCCTCCAATTCAGATTTCCATTTCAGTTATGTAGACTTCTCCTGTCCTGTTCCTCCTCCTCTTTAACTCCAGTCTTGAAGAGATAAGTCGAGGTACAACCATCTGTGTCTGATGACTTAGAAACATAATTTGAGAAGACCTTGAGAAACTTTTCACACATAGCCAGCTAGCAGAGTGAAGAGCTGGCGTCCCCAGAAAATGTTCATTTTCTATGGTATTATGAACACAAGTTCTGAATTTATATTTGAAGCATTTTCTTCAGTTTCTTACTGTAAACATAGCTCACACTAGGAATTACAACAAAATGAGTGAAGCTCAGTGTACAGAGAGAAGGAATAGTGAATATCTGAATGAACAGAACAAGATGTTCTTTTATTTTGATAAGCATGAAAGTGTTTTGTTCTAAAATGATCCAAAGTTGTTTAGTACAATGTTCAGGTGGAGAAACATCCATAAGGTCATTAATGTGATGCCAAGCAGACATGAACAAACACCAATGGCCCACAGCTAACAGACATAATAATGGCTGCTAATTCAGGTACACCCTTACTCCTCTTCTTGAACAAATTGACAATTTCTGTCACACGTAACTGAAATCAGATTTTGGTACTTACGAAGTATTTGTAAGCCTTAAGTGTGATAATAGACAGAGTCATGAAAATTATACTCTTCCACTTTTCTAACTTCCTGTAGTAGGAAGCTGTGCAGCACAGCTGTCACTAATTTCTACCTGGACAGTAAGTGGAGTTTTGGCTTCAGCTGTGGTGGTTCTATGAATTTCCTTTTATAAAATGTTATTGCTAACAGTTTGCATCTTTATTTTCCTGTGGTTCTTTTTTCCACTGACTTTATATTGGCCATGTAATAAAAAGCCATTAGAATTTTGGGTGGGTGAAGAAATAAATAAAACATCAAGATATTTTACATTACATTATCAGTTAGTGGGACAATAATTTGCAGTTTTATAGCACCAACAAAAGGATGTCCCTGGATGATTTACAAAGGAATCGTAGGAGCCAAAGAGGACAACAAAGGAAAACCTTGACTGAATGCACTTTGGATTTATGTTTATGCCAGATTTTTATATTTTAATTCTGCTAAAAGCTTTAAAACCTTTCCTTTTATTCTCCTCTGTGCACATACGCTGCAATAAATGAAACAGCAGTTGTACCTGATCTGCACCACACCTGGTAATTTGGTGCATTTTTCCAAGCTATTCACTGTGGATTTGAAATAACAATTCTGCACACCAAACTGAAGAAATGCAGTTTTATTTTGTTGTTCAAAAATGAATACAGTCACACACAGTCAGTTCCGTCTCATCGTTATGCGGTAGAGGGAGAACCTCGCCCCTAAAGCCATTCTCTACATTGTTGTATACGTTTTTGAGAACTAGGCTGAAATTTTGCTTATTTTTTCTGTTTTGTCTAAACTTCCTTCTTTAGGATCAAAGTCCTGTGGCTTGGGCAGAATCAAAATAACCCATTTCTTGGTCCACATCTCTTCTCTCGTTAGGCCAGAAAACAGTGTTTTCACACCAGCCCTGTTTGGTCTGCATTAATTGAACTCTAGTTGGGTTTTTTTTGTCTAGAAAGTTGGTTCGTTTGGACAGCAGTGAATGTGTTATCAAACTCTGTTGCAGACCAAAACAGCGAGTTCGGTTTAAGTGAACTCTGGTGCGATTTGAATGTGAATGCCAATTGGACTGAAGACAGCTCCAAAAGTGCAGGGCATTGTGGGTAAATACAACCCAAACAAACTTGCTTGCCTAGTGCTAGCAAATGAGTCTTGTTCTTTAACTAAATACAAAATGCTACAACCACTAAATTCTCTTGCCACTCCATTTTAGTTTTTGTGAAGAAGGAAGTGGCGCTCAGGTCATCTTGTTTCCTTCAGTGGTTCTTGTTGCAGCTCCACCACAAGCGAAGAGGGGAACAGGTTGCTTTGCATTGTGAAAGTGAACAGAAGCAGCTGAAAATGTATCAAATATTGCAATTTGGGTCCCAATTGAATCAAATCTACCAGAATATCTGGTGTGAAAAAACACCCTGAGGACTTGCAGCTTAAAGCTTTTTCTACATTGCTATAGAACAAGTCGTAGGAGTTTGTGTCATGCATCTGTATATTTTCTTTGTAAGGCAAACATTATTCACTATCATCTCTCTCGGTTCTCTAGTTTATAAATTGTGATAGGAAGAGAAATGATGAATAAATGGCTACAATTAGCTTTTGCTTAAAAGACAGGATAATGTGAATTTGGCCCCAGTACCTGTACATAAGGTTATTTTTGAATTCCCTTAAACTTTTCTCAATAGTCAAAGAACCTTTCTCTCTGCAGCATTAATGTTAAGAACTTTTAAAATCTCTGTTATGGAAGCATACTACTTATACACTAGCCACTCATTGGTTGCTTCAACCTGCCAATCTTAATTACAAATAACTAATATGCAGCAAAGGTAAATATGTCCATTAAAGGGCCCCAGGGGTGGGATTATCAACAGCTAGCGGCCTATGAAATGCAGATTCTCCCATTCAGAATGCTATACACACCACTCTCCTGTGTGATATCAGCCATGAGTGCTCATTCTAATTATTTGGGCAAATGTACTAATTAGCTATCAGGTGACCCCCTCATCTCCTCCCCCATCCTCACTTATCATCCTCCCCTGACATCCTTTGTATTCAAAATAGCTTCTCAGCATGAGTGGAATTTTTCAGGCCATCAGCAAATATTTACCAGTTCCATCTCATTATGTTCTGGGCTAAAATGCTGGCTGTGAATATCTTGAGGCCCCTAGTACTCACCATCTAAACTTTGCCTTGACCTTTTACTGCTGGCAGCATGTACTGGCGACTGCACTGCCGTTCCAGTATGTCGGCACACACGCACATATGTACACACGACACACACACTATCTTTGTCATAATGTCTCAGTGCTGTAGACCTAAGACCAAAGCAAACTGATGATTATGCATATGCACCTTCCTGTGCATGGTTAGTCTTGCTGCTCCTGCCTTGTGATCTGATAAATTCATTAACTTATACCCTGCTCTGTATATGTGGTTCAGCAAGATCAACAGAAATAGTGACAGCCCTTATTTCTTTGGTTTTGGCGATTAGCAGCCTGGTCCTTGTCAATACAATAGTAATGAATGAACCAGACTTATATGATTTGGGGCATAATCATTTTTTGTGATAGTTAGAAATTGCTGGTCTGCATTTTTGCTTAAAAGGCGAAGTGATTAATCAATAATTAATTTTGAAGCAGGGCACAGATAGCGGTAAAGCGATGAAAACATTTACTATAAATCTGCACTTTATTGCTGGTAATATTGAAGCATTCGTGACAACACCTCATGAGTCTTGGTAAGTATGTTGTGAACACAAAACAACGGAGGAAAAAATATGTATATGTCGTATTTACTGCCTGTGTCTTTTTTATGAAGGGGATATTTGTGTAATTATCAATTTTGTTTGAGCTGAAAGCTCAATTCTGTAAAGTTGGTAGTGATAATTCAGGTAAAGAATCACAGAAGTAAGGGTGTAGTCTACTGTGAATTCCATATAATAATCTCTCAAAGCTTGTAGGTCCATGACGTCTGGTTTGGGTTCTTCTTTCTCCATGCTGTGCCAGAGGTGGCGACTCGAGTTTGACATTGACTAGAGTCACATTTGAGATGCAGAAGTAAAAGACTTAGATTTTAGCAAGAGATTCTCTAAAGGATTACAGCTTAACTTGGACTGCTGGTCTTAGACACAAGTCATATTTGACACAAGTGATATTTGCTTCTTCTCTTCTATTTTTACAACTTACTTCAGTTGGTTCAGTGACAGTATCCATCCATTGACAGGTTATGTAGTTCAAGATCCTAAAGGGGCCATGAGTCTAACCCAGCAATTGTTGGGTTGGAGGCAAGCTGGACTCTGAACAGATCAACTGTGTATCATAAACAACCCAGTGTTAAAAACAAGCAAGAATGAGCAAACACTGGTTTGATATTGTACTCTACAATTAGATTAAAAAGTAATAAGAGTTCAAAATATGAATGGATTTTCTACCAATGAATTGTAAAAAAAATAGTACTATTTAAAAATAATAAAAAACTATATTGCACAGTTTTTTACAATTCATTTTGGTAGCTAATCTAGTACAATGATCACTTATTAATAATCATAAAATAAACACCAAGGCAGGAAACATAAAACTGTAACAGACTGCATTGATAGCATGTAAAAGAATCGTCTTTTTGCTGGAGGGCATTGTGCACAACTCATGTCCTCCATGAGAAATTTCCAGGTGTAAATTATAACATGCAACATAGACTCCATTGTTCTTCACAACAGAATATCCCATGAGTTGTAGTTGGGTGGACAAAAATCCCTTGTTTAGTTTGAAGTTCAGAGATCAAGAGAGACAGAGACAAATGTAGATGTATGTTTTTAATGGTGTTATTGGCTCTAGTGGTCTTTATTTGAGAGAGTTTAGATCGGAAGATGGGTAATGAGACATGTGGTAAGGGTCAACAGGTCAGGACTCAAACCAGTGACGACCACATTGTTTGTGCTTTGCCCTTGCGCCATCACAGCACCCCCATTATCAAAGTTTTGAAACAAAAAAAAGCATTGATTCTTTTTTCATATAAATAATTCTCTCTTACAAATGGATAAACAGGTAGTCTTAAACTTTGATGTCTGCTCTGGTTTGACCGCAGTATCAGATGTTGGTGCAGTAGCTGTAGATCTATGAGTAAAAGCCTGTGCATCTGTTAAAACCTGGAGCTTCGCTATCAGCTAACATGTTATATTTAATAAGCAAGCTAAATGTTTAGCTATTTTTTCCTTTATCTGTCATGTTACTTTGTTTAGTTTACTTTAATACAGTTAATTTAGAGCCTATGACTTGCACTGATGGACGCAGGTCATCCAGCTACAGCTCAAAGTTGTGTCTTGCTCAGTAAAGTGAAATCCAAAGCTTTATAAAGTACAAATGATATATTTTAGTATGTTTTGCCCATGTACATAATTAAACCCTGCCATGACTTTGTTCTTCAGACTTCATTTTGTGCTCCATCATGTCTGAATACTAGATGTAGGTTGTGTCTCTCTCATGCTCTGTTATGGGAATCTCTGAATGAAGCCAGCAAAAGCCAAGTAAAACACTGATTGTATACACAAGCTCTGCTTATATTTAACTCAGCTTATTTTCCATAGACTGTGTCCAGTATTAATTCTTATCTTTGTGTTCTATACCAGAGTCTGTGTCTAATAATCCACAGTGTCACAACAAAGGACTTAAGCCTCATATCATCATTTTAGATATATGGGGCTCTGTGTGTGTGCATAAGTGTGTGTGTGTGTGTGTGTGTGTGTGTATATGTATGTGTGTTTTAAAGAAGACAATAGCATGAATTTAAAGACAATGCTGTGTTCTTGGGAGGGCTTTGATGCCAAGCCAAGCCCCATCGTTCCCAGAGGTACTTATCCCCATCTCTTCCTACCACATTGTTAAACACTACCTCTGTACGTTTTTATAACACTATTGTTAAGCTCAATAGATTTTTATTTGGCTGCCCAACCTCCTTCCCTCACACTCCAGTACTTTCTGTCTGGCTAGCAGTGTTTGTGTGTTTGCATTGCCCTGTTCTTTCACCTGGAAATGTCTATGTGTGTATTTATAGTTCCTTAGACAGCAGACATAAGACCCAAGACCAAACATCCTCTTCCTCTCTGGAAATTGCAGAGACTGGAACAGAGACAGAAATGTTGACTTTAAGATGTCTTGTGTAACTTTTTAACACATTTGACTTTTGTATAATGAGAACAAGCCATGCCACGTGAAATAAAATCATCAAAACACAACAGCTTTATTTTTTATTGTCATGGTTTTAGACAAACCTCTGACCCACATGCAAGATTGCTCTCAGAAAAAGGTGGTTAAAGTTTAACAGGTTCATTGAGAACAATGAATATGACCAGTGTGGTGGCTGTGGCCCAGGAGGTTCCTGTAACATGGGATCTGGAACACAGTGAGGGGAGAAGGCGAGCGGCGAGCCAGGTGGATTGAGAGGTGAATACTGTAAAATCAATGAGAGCGGAGAGGCTCACAGTGTGTGTCTTCCTGTCCTGTGGTACTCCTGCTCTGCCTCTAACGCCTGCCTCATCACCAGAACCTCCTCAAGCACAGCCTTCACCCTCACCCTGTCTTGATTCTTTATATTTGGTATCTTCCATCTTGATTTTCTCTCCTTGCTATAGCAGACTTACAGTTGCTCTTAATTTTCCAGTTGTTTGACAAAAAACAGTATATTGTCATCAGCACATTGTAAAAATCATGGTTCTTAAGCAGATGACCTTAAAAATAATTTGGTTTTGAAAAATAGCAAAAAGAGAAGGTGGAGAAACTGGTCATTCTTTTTTTTATAGTTCAGACAGTTGGCCTACTAAAAGGTGTCACAAAAGAAATGTCTCATGATGCGCAAAGAACTCAAGATGTTTCAAACCTTATTGTTGTAAAACATCCTGATAGTACTGGTTACAGAAGGATTATAACTTCTGAATGCTCCAGTGAGCACTGCTAGGAGAATGGAGAAATGTCCGAGACATCCTTGAGAAAAATCTGCTGCCATCTACCAGAATAATGAAGATAAACTGAATGGATATTTCAGCAACACCATGACTCCAAACTCAGAGCAATTGAAACTCTTAACTGGAGAAATAAAATGAAGCTGCTACAATGGCCCAGCCAATCAAATGACTCAAATCCAACTGAAAATCTATGGAAAGAACTAAAAATCAGAGTTCGTAGAATTCCGTTCCAGATTTAAAGACCGTGTGTGAAAGTATGGGACAAAATCACACCTGAGCAACTAGTTTATCTGTACAGGATGAGTCATGAATAGGACTTGGACTCATACCCACAAAGTTTGTCTTTCTGATTTCAAGACAACCACTCTTCACTTTGGGCCTCAGCAGCTCCATACAAACATTACCTGTCATTAAGGTTGTGTGCTTTGTTTTCAGTGTACAAGAAGCTACCAGAAAACAAATTTCTTCAGATACAGACGGAAAATATATTGCTTGTTTTAAATTGTATCTCACACAGTGCAGCGCTGATCAAGGTTACAAAATACTGCTTCAGCTTTTGTGTTGCACATGCTTGTCTTACAGCAAGAAGGATGTCCAGTTAAAACCAAATCTAATTTGTATGTCCAGGACATTCCTGGGTTTCTGCCAGTGTCTCTGGACACATCCCAGAATATGCTTACTAGATCTACAACTGTCTTTGACAAGCAGGTGACCTGTCCCGATCATACTCCATCTTTTATCTCAACTGCTTGGACAGGGACAGGCACAACACCCCAACCTTACAACTTTGAACGAAACAAAGACACAGCAATGAATCCGTGAGTGACTGAAGAAAAGGAAGGGGAAAGAAGCAAGAAAGGGTTCAAGAAGAAAACAGCTGCGCAGCGGCCATCTGTTGTGTATTCTCCAGCAGTGGCTGCAGAGCAGAAGAAGGTGAAGTCCATCCACATGTATGTTCTCTGGCTGCACATCACAAGCCCACAGCTGGCCCACTGTCGGCCCTCTGTCACTCTGTGTGCCAATGTGTTCGTGTTTCTCTGCTGCTGTTTATGTGTATTATCTGGCCAGGGCCAGCCCCAGAAACGAGCTGCTGTGCCTGATTTAATGAGAAGGGCTGGGCTTCCATGACTGTGGTCCCACACACACATAACATACCTATCCTAAGATCAGTCCTCTGCAAAATCACATGCATTTGTTGAAACTAACACTCCCTTCCTGGTGGGTCGCTGAGAAAATATGAGAATGGAAAAATGAGGCCCATCTTAGATGTGTCAACCTTTCTGCTTTTCTGCAACCTTTCTGCATGTCCTTGTGGAATTTGGGGGCGTTTTGAAGAAACAGGGTCACAAAATGCTAATGAGTGTACGAGTGACTGTCTGGTGGCTTGCCTGGCGAGCATGTGTGGCAGTGTTTTAATGATGCATCTGCTTGTGTCAAAGGATTCTGAGCACATGGTGACACTCAGACCTGCTGGCCCCTTTGATCTTACACAACATACACACACCCTCTTTCTTAAATTCCCAATACAAGCACTTCTGCACACACACACACACACACACACACACACACACACACACACAC
>NW_006800158.1:576006-658625 GCF_000485575.1 Poecilia formosa
ACACACACACACACACACACACACACACACACACACAGCTACAGCTATGCACCGGACTGCAGTTCACCCAGGCACCCTCTGGTGCTGTGGTGGCTGGTTTTAATGTCCCTGCCTAATGATCTGGCACACGTCTAAAGGTAAATGGTAATATGCTTAAAGTGGACCGTTTAGGCTGAAAAACCTTGTAGGGCTGAGCCGTCTTTGTGAAAGAAAAAGAACAGCATTTAACACAAGCAGCCTTCAACAGATTTCACTTCAAATGTGATTCCTTTATGAAAATGAATCAAGAAAGACCCAGAAAATGCTGCTTATTCTGCGGAAACTGAAGGATTAGTGTTTGCTTTACACCGTCTTCATGAAATCCTCCATGAAGACAGTGAAGACACTTTAGTTTGAGCTGATGTTGCTCTATGAACAGAACATTTTAACTAACAATATCTAAAGGTAAGAATTTATCGTGTTTATCTCTGAACAACTTGATTAATTCAAAATGTCAGTCTTTATTTTACCAAGACATGTATAGTTTACAACTAAACATTATACTGTTAATAGTAATATTTTTCTGTTTTTTTTCCCTCTGGTAAGTTTACAGATTTATAACAGCTATACTGCCAGTTTATAGAAATAATGACTTTAAAGTAAAGAATTCTTTTAATGTTGACATTTAATAGGACTTAAGTCAAATAATAAGGAATGTTTAAGAAGGTAAAGCTATTGTTTAACAATTACTATTGCTTTAGTACCTCAGCAATAACATGAGTGTGTTCTTAACACAGTTTTAGAGAAAAAGATTATTAGTTAATGCTAATTGAAATATATCTATGTAAAAATATATCCATCTTGCAGTTTGGAGTGTCTTAACTAAATTCTGTGACTAATTTTTTGTATAATTCACTAAATTCAAATCACCCTAATTCCACCTATGAGGCTAAGTTCATATGGTTTTCCTGGGAATTTATCAGATAAATTCAGAATATTTAGTTTAGCTACATAGCTGCAGAGAAGAGAAAAGTCTTTGCTTTCAGTGGGAGTCGTGTCTGACAGCACATTCTGAGGAGCCTGCGAACATCCAGTCGTGCTGCTGCGTCTCTTTGTGGGAGAAATCTGGGTAGTTTAAATGAGGTTTTTTTTTTTTTCCACTGAAAAGGAGACTCATTATCACTTTTGTATATTCTCTGAGTTCAGTTCTTTATCAAGCTTTCTAAGCACAATAGTGCTAAGGAAATGCTCATTCGTAAAGAAGCCAGAAATTACTGACATGTCAAGCATTTGGAAACTGCTGAAAGTAAATGTAACAACACAAATACTGAGAGTGTTTGAATGTTATTGTGATGCAAAAGGTGTGTGTTGCTTGTGTTGTATTATTAGAACAGGAGCTGTCATCATGTGTGGAACTTTTTGCCACCTCAGAAAATCTCCCAACACCAAAACCACGTGTTTGAATATTTACTATTAAGATCCACCTGTCAAAAATTAGTGGACGTTTCCCAGTCTGTAGTTTTTGTTTACAGCTGTTTAAAATGTATCTATAAGAACTGTGGAAAAGAGGAAAAAGTATCAAAAATTACTTCTTCATGATCAGAAACCATTTTTTCCCCTGACTGTATAGTGCTGATGTTTGACACTTCAAATACTTAAAATTTTAAGTGTTTTAAAATGTTTCCTTTGTTCCTATTTATATAAGGAGCAAAGGAAAAGTCCTATGTGTGAAGGAGCATTAATAATTTCTAGTAATTAAAAAAGACAGTGAAATAAGGTTTTACTACTTTTAAACAAAAGCATAGTGATGCAAAGTTGACTGAGTTACCTTCAATACAAGGCAAGAATTTTTATATTCCCTCGCTCCCCTCCTATTCATTATTGTACCTTTCTTTAGTTAAAAATAGAAGTGCTTGGTATCCACAGATACATCATGGCTAAAAGTTGATCAAAAGTATTTCTATGCAAACAAAACAGTTAAAACTGCAACCTGTTGAATCAGAAAGGATTCAAAAGCCACAAAATGACATCATGTTACGTCAAATCTCAGCTGATCACCACCCAGAGCTGACAACTCACAGATTCCCAAAATATAAGTTCTGTCAGCCAGAAGAAAAAGAAAAGCATAATTGTCTCTGCTACTTTTTCAACACATATATTAAGTTGAAAACTTAAATCCATCAGAATAAAACTGCATGAACCATGAAGCTACATCCAACCAATCGTGCAAAAATCATTGTTTTTCCACTCAAGTGTTTGGAAACATTTATATGGACAGTTTTTAACTGAGGTCAAAGCTGAAGGATTTTTAAGATATGCAGTGTCCCTCTTTAAATGTAATACCTGGAAATGCTACATCAGCAAGTGAATTTAATTTAATTAAAAAGGTTCATGAATACAAACGGTTGCGCTCATGGGCAGCAGGCAGTATTTCCTTGTTTTTCTTCTTCTTTTGGAGCCAAAGGATGACATCACATCTCGGTAGGTCCATCTTTATATGCAGTCAATGTGTTATCCTTTTTATCTCCTTACTTGTCTTAAACTGGTGGGAAATGGCATGCTTTTAAAAAGCGATGCTTGTAAAGTGATGGGGAAATGTGATTTCAAGGCATTAGCTGACATGTGTATGCCGAGAGTAGCTGTAGGAAAAGGAGATGTTGCTTTAACTGTTATTTTCTTCCTGCTCAGGGCAAAAAGTGGGGAGGCCCTGGGGGCCCGAAGCCTCAGGAAACGTATGGATATCTCTTAAAAGGCTGTTTCACTCCAGCTGTAATGGAGTGTGGACAATGGAAAAGCTGTATTTGTAGCATTAAAGTTCACTTCATGATCACTTAACTGTGCAGACCAGGACCGACAGAGACAGAACGGACATCCTGTAACTGTTCTACACTGTGTTTAAAGTACACACTTTACAGTAAAGTCTAAGCACACTTCTTTTATTATCACATATGCTATGATTATCACAGTAAGAACTTGGTTTAATATGTATAGTTACTTATGCAGCTGCAAATTATCTAGATATTGATATAGGAGTTATTACCTTTACCCTAAATTTTCACAGAAATGAAAC
The DNA here is from genome assembly GCF_000485575.1 of Poecilia formosa. NCBI lineage: Eukaryota > Metazoa > Chordata > Actinopteri > Cyprinodontiformes > Poeciliidae > Poecilia > Poecilia formosa. The sequence continues at coordinate 579,056 of NW_006800158.1, forward strand.
TTTCACAATAGGTCTTTCTCATCATTTTTTCAGACACAATATTCTATTTTTCAGAGAAAATTCTTAAAATGTCTTAAGAATATGATTTAGGTGTCTCCTTGTTACCACACATCTGATGTGTCATAACGTTCTCCAGCAGAAACAAACTTCAAACTTCAGTTTGAAGAAACAAACTGAAGTTTTTATCTTTGGACCTAAACAGGAACAATCTAGAGTCGACACACAGCTTCAATTGTAGCAGCTATGAACTAGAGATTAGAACTGAGACCAGGCTGTAGTGATGGACTCTGACCTTAACCTTCAGAGCCACATAAAGACGGTTACAAAGTCGGCCTTCTATCACCTGAAGAACATTTGCAGGACCTAGAAGGTTTGGTTTATTTAGAAAAGTGTGAATGTGCAATCAAACTCTAATGTGGACCAAAAAGATTAACTCCAGAGTAAAGCTGACGCAGAGAGAGGTAAAAAGCAGAATATAAATGGTTAAAGTTGTTTTTCTCTTGTTTATCAGTGTTATTTTCCCTTTGATGTGGTGCAATGCAGCCTCGGTCATTTTTAAACCTTAAATAAACAACAAAAAAAACAAACTAATTGCCTCATTTGTTTGTAGAAGTTGGTGATATCCATAACAATAATCAAACAGGATGAAACATTTTATAAAGTATAGGAGCCTTGGTTTGTTAAATTGTAAGAAACTTTAATAAAGACACGATCAGAAGAAAACATGCCAGGAGTAATGCAAAGTAATGTACATGAACGGTGTTTGTGAACATGTCAAGGTTTCAAAGCAGGTATGGGGAAGACTTTAAAATAATTTTCTCTGAATTTTAGAATCCAGAGTTCTAACACTGAAATAACCGTCTTCAGCATCTTCATGACTTTCTTTCTTGATTTCTTGGTTTGACATCACTGGAAAGCTTAGAATCTATACTTTTAGAATCTGTAAATAACTCCGATCGCCCCTGAGTTTACTTGTTCCCACTGTTGTTGTGGCCTGTCACATGTAAGAACGTCGTTAAAACATGTGATTAAGTTTTAGGAGATTTTTTTTGTACATTGTGTTTTAGACTACATGATTTGGAGCAGCCTCTATTGTTACCTCATCAACTTGTTCTTAAGAAAGTCAGTGTGTGTCTTTAGTGAGTTACCTAACATTTAACCACTTGTATTGTCTACTGTGCTTATTTACGTGCTCTTTGTCTAAGAATATTATCATAAGAGTCATTAAACGTTTAGTTGTCCTAAAGCCACATGATTTAGTCATGCATGTGTGATATTTTGGTGACTTCCACCCAGTTCCGTTTATTTAGAGGCACTGAATAGCCCCAGCTATGCCAGACCCCAACTTTGATATATTATTTTTCAGACTTCTTTGATTTCTCTGCTGATCCACCTCCTCATGTCTCCTCACTTGTTGTTCTTGGCACCACATTCAAAAGTCTCGGAGCCTTTCTGCGGTCCCCTCAGAAAGAAGAGGGACATCAAAAGGTTTTCACAGGGCTCTGTTGACATATACATTGCTGAACCTTTCTTGTCTCTGAGACACAGAGTGGATTCGCCACATGGAAGGACCAGTAAGGGTGGTGGATGCCTCAAACCCCCATTTGGCCCCTTTGTGTGTAAAAGGAGGCTAAGCACTTTCTCCTCTTCCAAGTCAAAGGGCCCGAAGGTTAAAGCTTAGCTACTGATCCCATTCCAGCTGCCACATTCCTCCTCTGCTTCCTCTTCCTCATACCATTTTTTGTCCTTCTATGGCGCTCTGTTCCTTCATTCTGAGCCTGTCACACATAAGGGCTGCAGTCAGTACAACAAAGACTTGATATTTCATCTCTAAACATTTTGTTTGCATAAAAGAATAGTCTAAGACAGCAGGGTGGTGCAGAGGTCAGGGTGTAATGGGGTGGAAAAGAATGTCCTGTTCAGCTCTGTGTTATTGCGCTTTAAGGAATATCACACAACCTAAATATCATCTGTCATGTTCAGGTTCATAACAGCCCCTTGTTTTTAACAGAAGCAGAGGTGATAAACATATGCATATGGGCTTTTGATTACATATGTCTCTTTAATAGGTCTAAATGCATCTAGCTGTTCAATTGTGGCTCTGCAAAGCATCCTGTGATAATAGAGCTGGCAGCAAACAGGAAAATCAGCAGAACTGGGGGAGGAGGAGGGGGTCATAAATGGTGGTAAGCAATGAAGGGGCATTGCATGTGTGTGGCTTCCATGCACATATATTCACATGGGTGCGTATACATTCGTCTTTGTATGCAAGAGCCTCCCTCTGTGTGTCTGGGCCCTTCGGTTACCAGGGAAATGGATGTGTTGGCCTCATCAGAGTCTCCAGCTGGTGGAAAGGCTTCGGAAGCGACGCCTTGGCAGTCGCCCGGTCAGGGGGGAGTTTGCATCTGTGCTGCCTTGGCGCTGGATAGCATCGGGGTTCTGTTGGATGAAAATGGATGGAAGTGAAATGGGTGGCAAGGAGGGTAGTCGGGTGGGGGGCCAGGGGAAAAGTGTGTGTCTGTGTGTTGGTTCAGGTGTGTATGCGACTAAAACTTAAGGCACTGACGCTTATTTCTTTATTTTTTTTAAGCAGCGTCTCTTTTATTTAAGACATATTTAAAAGTATATATTTCACTTCAAATGTAATTTTTCTACAAACAATAACTTTGATGGTTTTTATTGAAATTTTATGTGATAGATATGAAAAAGAATGTCATAAATGGAAAGGCAAAGGAAATGATCAATGGTTTTCAGTGCCACTATTCATGGTGGAAATGAACAACCAACCATCCAGAACACGCTGTGGCGAAACATTTGGCGGTGGCAGCATCATGCTGTAGAGATGCTTTTCTTCAGCAGGGATAATGAAGTCTGCCAGGTTCTCCTTCCAACTGCAAAGGAGTGCTTTAGATGAAAGCATGTTCATGGGTCAGAACTGTCCAGTCAAAGTCCAGAGGTAAATCCAATCCAGAACCTGTAGCAAGAAAGACACAAAAACAGACATTTACAAGGCTCTTCATCAAACCTGACTGAGCTTGAGTTATTATGCTAAGAAGAATGGACTAACTCAGTCTCTAGATATGCAAAGGTGTCAGAAACAAACACCAAAATAATTTGAGGTCAATGGTTCTACAGCTGCTGCTCAGGTGGGCTGAGTACGAACATTTTAACTTTTCAGCTCATTGTTAGTAAATAAATACAATCAAAAAACCATGTATTATCTTCCCCTCACTTCACAATTTTGCACTACTTTGTGTTGGTTTGTCATAGAAACCCATTGAAGTGCATTTAAATACATGTGAAAAATTTGGAAATGTTAAAGAGATTTGGATACTTTTGCAGTATCAAACTGAAAAGAATTTTATTAGCACAAATATTTGCTGACCTTCAGTGACAAATGTCTTTCAATAAACCTGATCACAAACATTTGGGGGATGTGATATCTATCCTAGTCTGAACCTTGACCTCTTGTGAAAGAGTTCTTTTGGTCACATGTGAACTCTCATGACCAGCCACTGCTACAACACCTACACGCTATCACCTGTCAAGTTGGAAACGAAATGACAATCTGAAAACAGTTGTAGCCCTAATTAAGTGTCTCTGATGCTGCTGATTGCTGAGTAAGTGTTGCTCATTGTTCTGGTTGTAGGTGTAGTCATGTGTGTTTCTACAGATCTGCCATCCAATCATCAGCGTTCTTGTAATTACACAATGCGAGAAATGATTGTCAACTGCAGGAGTAAAATCCCAGGTCACTCAGGAACACATCAACATTTGTTAGCAGAGTGTAAACTGAAGTATGCACAGTAGAAAAAACATAACTTTTTAGAGTTCAGTCCCACATTATTTAACCCTCCTCACTGGTTTACATTTAAAGGGGCATTATTATGTGTTTCCAGCCACATAGTATCCTTTTGTAGCATAATCAAGTAACTTTGTTATCTACAGTTGTTTATTTGACTTTATAACTTTACACCTTCAAATTGGGCCTCTGTCTCTTTAAGAAACTTTTGCTCTTTTTGATGCTTGGAATTCAGAAAATAATCACAAGATCCTTTATTAATAAGCCTTTAACAATGTTTTTAACCAGCTCAGGTGGGCTGAGAAGTAGCTCCTGTAATGAACTCAGCAGATCCAGCAGGTGTTTGCTAATTGCTGCTGGATAGTCTGAAGGAGCAGAATGGGGGTAGAGAGACAATAACTCTAATTCAAAGCTCCAAGCAGGAGCTGTGCCTCACAGCTGTGCCTAGATCCAACCAGGCGCGAGACAGTGATTTCTTCTTTAAGAGGAAGATCGATCTGAACAGGACCAGTCATCCTTTGTCTGAGGAAGACTTTGAGGAAGAGCATGTTGTTGACCAGTAAGAAGTAGAAAGTTTTTCTATAGTTACAGTTTATTCATATGTTATTTACATATTATGAGGGTGTGTTGATTACCTGTGAGCTGCTTTTCCATTGTGTTTGATTCTGTGTGTAGGGGAGATGGAGAAGTTAGAAAACTAATCTTTAAGGATAAGTGCTCACATTTTAAGTTAACCTGGATAAACATTATTCAAAAATCTGAAATTATATGCAATTTAATAATAAAGCAGCAGGCTCAGTAGACACATCTAGGCTTCAGATGATATAATTCTGTATGTAAATGTCTGACTGATTATATTTTTCTTTTTACATATTCTTTCTCTCATTATTGTGGTATTTAGCAAATAGAAATATTTTTTGTAATTCACATCCTAAAACAAGAGAAGTTTTCATATTGTTACCTTGCTAAAGTGATTTTTTCCCCCCTAAATTATCTTTTGGCAAAAAAATTACTTCATTTCAGGAAAGTGATGAGATGATTATAGAGTGTACGTAAAGTTCTGGTTTCAACTTTGATTTCCTGTGAATTTCAGAAATTAAGCCAAAAGTTACTTTAGCGATGTTTAAGGATCTGCACATTTTTGCTATGAGATTATTTTTTTCCCAACTTTTATTTTTCTTTAAAATAATGTTGTTTTTTTCAGTTGACTTGAATATGATAAAATATACATTCAAGTGGCAAAATTTATAAGTGACTGATACTTTTTCATATTTCAGAAACCTGACATTTTACCAGTGTGTGGAGCATAATCTTGCAAGAAAAGAAAAAAAGAAAAACTCGTGTTCAGCTTTAACTAGACATGTGGGATAACTGGGATAATTAAGTCTGTTTTTAAAGAGCTCTGTTTTCAAAATTGCTTTCAAAATTTGTCAAAATATGAAGCGATTTTCCCTCTTTTAATTTGATTTCTTTGCAGTTTAACAGTCCACTGAATGTGGCACACATCCTGCTTTATATCTTAATCTTAATGTTCCTCCTCACTGCTGTCTGTTCAGCACACTTTACGTTATTATGTGTCAGCACTCTTGGTGTAACATATCTAAAAGGCTACTTCCATCCTGTTCTCTCTGTGTGTGTGCGCGTGTGTCTTGATTTAGTTGGGAGTGAGTTTCTGCTGCTTCACTTCCATGTTCAACAGCATGTTTGCGTGTCTCAGCTCAGAGCCTCTCTCAGCCTAATCCGTCCTTATCTCCCAGTGCGACAACACAACAAGAGGATCTTTAAAGAAGACATTTCTCTTTTTCACACTGCCGCGCTGCTCCACTGATACTGCTTCACCGCACTCTGCTGCTGCCTTTGTGCCTGTGTGGGAGCGTGTGTCTTGTCCCCTCTCTTGCTATAGATTAATTTTATCTGCGCACTTATATGTGAGTGACTTCACAGTGAGGAATGTGTGTGTGCACGTTAACCCGATCCCGCGCGCGCATGCCTGATGTGAGCACGAAGGCTGTTGTCATTCCGAAGCTCCTCCAACATCAAACTCAGTCTAAAGGTTGTCTGCAAGTCTTGACATTAGATAAATGCCTGGTCTGGCTGTACACACAGCTCCACCGATACTCCGATAGGTCTCCCTCTCTTTCTATATCTCCATGTCTCTCTCTCCGTCCGGGCCGATCTAATGACTCATAGGAATGCATCGAGCCGCTTGTCAGAGATCAATCATCTTTCTCAGGTCGTTCTACCGATTGTTTGAGCAGCAGGCCATTAGAGAGGAACTGTTTGGAGGTGTTTTGTGAACCTAAGTGGCTCCAAAGGTCAGGTGGAGAGTGAAGCAAGGAGGGGTGAGGCGGTGCGGGTGGGGAAGCAACCGAGAAAAAAAAAAAGAAAAAAAAAAAGGTACTTCTGTGTGTGGCCGCTCCAGGCAGCAGACAAGGTAGAGACAGACCCTGTCAGCTCTGTTGCATGACTCCACTGCCCTTTGTTAGTATGAATCCTTAAACAGCTCACCACAAGTACAGAACCTGAGATTAATAATTCTCACGCACCGCCTGACATCCATCCCTGATCTGAAATATGCATGGCGGAGACGAAACGATGAGACGGAGAGGGGCAGAAAGCAGGGAAGACCAAAAGGCGCTGCTAGCTGGTGGCTGCTGAGGCTTTTTGGAGGAGCGATAGATTCTGTTTTATGTGGCCTGTCAATAGCGCCTAATGAGGAAACCCACCTGTGATTTGCGTTGTTCAGTGAGCAGAAAGCCCTGGCCGTAAACTGCCAACATGAGGTGCTATCAACTTTTCAAAGGTTCTGCCTCCTGAAGCAGCCACATCTTCACGTTTGAAATGAAGTTGTGAGATGGTGTCATTTAAAGTTGTTCAGGAACTGTGTGGAAGACAGTTCTTTATTTAGAAAGTCTGGAAATGTGTATAATTGTGTTTGTGCATGCGTCTGCGTGCGTGTGCGTGTGTGTGTTAGAGAGAGAGAGAGGAAGGCAGAGAGAGATGGTCTGTTCTTTGAAAACCGGATTGGATTTTCAGCAGAAACAACAATTGATGATTAAAAGGTTTTATTGCCAAGCCTTTCTGCAGAGCTACAATCAGAGTGCTGAGGTCATTTGAACGGCTCGAAACTTTGCCGCACGCCCAAGTCGGAACTGCAGGTAGGAAAATGCTGTGGCATCTCATTTTAAAGCAGAAGAGGTGAGCGGGTTTGACACCAGATATGAGACCCGAATTTCTGTTACGGCTGGGCTTTTAAACCTGCTGCCTTTCAGTAATCTGACCGCTGCGGTTGAAGTTATGTTTTGAAATGGAAGCTGATTTAAGGCGGTTGCAGCTTAGCAGTAATTGGCAGTGTGGTGAAGACCTCCGCCGCACACCCGTCTGTTATCAGAGGAAACTTCATAGAAAGAAGCTGAATTAAAAACAGCAGCTAGTGTACAGGCAGGTAACTCTTTTAAGGGTTTGAAAATGATGAATAGTTTCAAGTTTCAGATGCAAAAGGAAAAAGGAGAAACGGAGTGATTGAAAGTGCCACAATTGTCTGTTAATAAAAGTGAAAAGTCTGCGGTAAAAAGAAGAAAAAAACGAACCTGCAGGCTGCAGCTTCGAGAGGCCAGAAAGGGAACATTTTTATGGAGGATGACTACTAAACAAAGGCCATAATAAATACACAGCCACGCAACGGCTGCATTTTTGTTGGCTGTGAGTGTATATTCAACGTGCTACTTTAATCTGTGTTTTTGTTTGTTTATTCGCTTTGCCCTTGTTTTTTCATTTTTTTGGTTGCTCCTTCCCAGTTCTCACAAAGGAGGTTGGGGGGAGGAAAGTAGGGCGCTCACTTTCCAATTACAACTCAAGCCCAGATCACTTCTTTATAAGGCTCTGAATAATTTGGTTTTAAAAACAAACAAAAAAGTGACTTTCAACCGGGAGGAATTTTTAATTGTTTTTTGATTACTTACCAATGGACCATGGGAAAAGGCCTTTGTAAATATTTAAACAGATCCGGCGTGATGCTATATTTCCATTATGTCGTTAATGTTTTTTTAGATTATTGTTATTGTCATCTGGGGTTAGCTTTCACTGTGGAAGTTTATCAAAACTGAGAAAACAAAGCAGAAAAAAAGGAGACAAATGACTCCCCTCTCCCACCAGCTGAAGCCCCGCCGAACAAACTCACTGCAGTGAAGGGAGAAGAAGAGAAGCACTGGGGACGAGTGCAAGTGTTGAAATGAAGCGCACGGACTCATTGTGATGCCCTGCATGTTTCTGCTTCCCAGTAGGTGGCAGCAGTGAGTAGAAAGTCTCCAAAGAAGGCTGCCAGTCAGTGATTCTAATTTATGGCCAATTTCCATTATAGGTGTGTGTGTGTGTGGGGGTGAGGGGGGGGGGTGCAGAGACAGTTACAGTAATAATTATGTGGAATAAAGTGTTTCCAAGGAAACCAACATGCCCACCAGCCACCCTGAGTGGAGAAAGAGGATCATGTTTGCAGGTGTGTGGTGGATTGCTTGGGGTGGTGATAAAGGCAGACGTGATTCCCTTTGACCTGAGTCACAAATATTTGTTGCTACTTTTTACATTTTTAAATTTATTGTCAAATTTATTGTCATTGTGCAAGAAAGTTTAAATTTTAAACTTTCTTGCAGAATGACAATAAAGGAATTCTGATTCTGAAATATGCTGGAAACGGTGCAGATGAACATAATTACTTTTGGGTCACACCTTTACAAGAAAAATGTATTAAATTTCAGTTTTGAATAATTACTTGGAGTACAATTGAATAATTACTTGGAGTTGACTCTGGAGCTGAGAGAAGAGAGTGTTGTCTCAACTGTTGAGAAAATAAATTTAAAATAAGCTAGTTTTAAAACTTAACATATCTTGATTCAAATGGCCTAAATTGTGGTTTTAAATCAGTAACTTATTCTGGCCTATTGACCTTTAATTTACCTGTAGTTACAGCAGATGGTTTGCTAGGATCGTTTGAACTGCCTTTTGTCTGTGGGAAAACAATACAGTGGAAGTTCTGGCTTTTCACATTCATCTGTGAAAGGCCATAAACACGGCAGGGGTTTCTGGCTTGAGAGAGGGTCAGAGATAGCTCCTGGTTGGATGAGCAAAGATACGCCTTATTTGAATAAATTAAAGATAAGAATACGCCTTTACTATAAAACTTTCTACACAGAAGTAACAAATCAGATTTTGTGCTTACAACTTCTCCAAAGACGTCTTTGCTTTTTGTTTGTCGTTTCCATCTTTTGTCTTTTTCTCTCTCCGGTAAATTCATGTGTTGTTTGTGCTCTGAGGTTTCTAATGTTTTGTGATGTGTTTGTCTGTGATAGTATGCATCTGTCTTGAATAAATGCTGATTATTGTGACGCTGTTATCTCTGCGTGATCTCAGTCTTTGCGCACAGCATTTTTCTGAACCCGGGCATAAGAGAGGATTTAATGAGTCAAAAGGTTTTTAAAGTTCAAGAATTTTTCCTCTCTTAACACTACTTTAGTTCTGTTAGATTCAGGCGTTTGATACACTCTCAGTTGGACTGCAGTTGCCACAAAATACATATTGTATTAACTTGTGCTGTGTACTTTCCAATGATGTTACAACTGTTATTATTGTATATGCAGATGTTGTTTGTTGTTGTGGTTTCTCTGTTTTGGTTTTTCTCTTTCTGCAGGTTTAGAAGCAAACTTTTGCAGTTGACTTGTGTTGTCTCCATGATTCTTTCTCTCCTCTACTCCTATTTGCTTTCCTTTTAAACCCTTTCCAATATTTCTCCCTTTCATTTTTGTTTCTATGACCATTACATTTGAAATAACCCCCCAAAAATTCTAATAAAGTTTTATATATTAAGTGGATGACGAAAGCTTTAATTCTCTACTTGTGAAAGTTAATGTGTTGAGGCTCACTTTGACACTGAGGCAATAATTCTGAGTGCCCCATTGCTGGACAGGACATGAAAAAAGAAAAAAAGGAAAAGTTTAGTTCTGGTCCTGGGAACAGAAAAGTTTATTCTACTTCTCCATTTCGGATGTGAGATGTTTAAGGGTTTCCTGCGTGCGCAGCATCATTGTGAGTCAGTCCACAGCATCCCAGTGTCCCAGTGAGAACTGGGCTCAGACTTGTTTCTGGTTTATCCATGTCTTACTTCTCAACCGCTGGCTTGGTGGGTTTACTGGTATGTTTGGCATCTCACATTTCAAGGTCCAGTTCTGCTTTAGTTGTTTTTCAAGCTGTTGAACAAAATATGATTTTGCGACATCTTCCACCAGTGATTGCTTATTATGGATGTGGAGTTATATTGTCTGGTTGGACTCCTAATCAACATAATATGAATAATGGTATATGTGGGTGCAGGGCCGAGCAGAGCTGGGCAGTCCCCTGAGCAGATTGTGTGGTAACTGGTACTGGCTGGCATAAGCACTGCCAGCAGGGGTGAATTAGAAACAGGATCAATGGCACGTTTTGGCCTCAGACAACGCAGGGTTAAAGCCGCCTGGCCAGACCCTCCCTTTTCTCTTTCCTTCCTTCTGCTTCCCTTTTTTCTCTGCTAGTAACACACACACGCGCACCCCCCCACCCCCCCACACACACACATGCACGCATGCGCACGCACACACACACACACACACACACACACACACACACACACACACACGCACACACACTCTTTTGTTTCCCCCTTCACACTCGGTCCTGGTCCAGCCCCCTTCCCATGTGTGTGTGACACTGACGGAGACTCTTAGTTGATGTGTTACCAGCAGGCATGCAGATGGATGCTAGTCAACACACCCCAAAGGCAGCGGATTGGCTCTGTTGCTCAAACAAACCAGGGCAAAGACATGCACGCAAAAGTATACTAAGGTTAAATGTAGAGATGATTAGGGAAGCATGATCCACTTTTTTCACTTCCAATACTGATACTGATATCTAAGGTTTAGCATCAACCGATACTGATCGAAAACAGAAAAACAGCTGATTTGCCTTAAAATGTTTCTTTTTTTAAACACAGAAATAAATGCACTGAATTACAAATTTATCCGATAACTTTCCACCAGTACAGCACACTTAAATACACTAATAGCTTCACAAGCTTGGTCAAACATGTAAAAACAAAACTATTTTAATTCGTTCAGTACATGCAATAAGCAGAATAACAGCAAATGTAAAAGAAATGATAAAGAAACTAAATCTGACAAAAACATTAGGTTGACTACCTTGGTCAAACAATAAAAATAAACTGCAACAGTCATTCTTTCAAATGGTTCATAAAGAGCAATTTGGAATTCTAAATATATTGTAAAATAAATAATAAAACAAGATATCGCTCAGCATGCACCGTGCACAGTACAGAATTAGACTGAATAGATCAGGCTTCATGGATCAGGCATATTGTCACCAATACTCACCAATACTTGATCTAGACTGGACAGTTACCACTCCATGATAGGGACACACTAGTAGAGCCAGTTTGGGGTATTAGCAGGAATTAGGGACCACAAATGCCCACAAATACCTGAATTCTGTATATACTCGAGACTCTTGCAGTGAGTTCCTGTATTGATGATCTCCTCCTGGGTTCATGCTCCTCCAAGCCTCCAGATTCTCCCCTGGTCTTCCTGCTGCTCCTGCCACAAACACTCCCCTGACTCCCCTGTTGAGCTCCACCTGCCTGTCCACTCTTCATCAGCATCCTTCCTGGAAATAAACAAAAAGAAACGCTCACCCGCTCTGCCAACCTCAGCCTCAGAGGACTCACCTGCCACTTCTATAGATCTGTCATCACCATCTATGCTAAGAACTTCTCTTCATTGTCACCTGCAAATCTTCATCCAAACTTCCAGAAACAGCATTCCTCCCCTGCCCTTCTGGTGTGGACCTGGGTCGATCCTTCCCCCTGCTGGCGCCTCCCTCCTTCCTGCAAAATCCACTGTTCTAAAATAAAACTCTTAACCTTTCTGATCCTGAGTGTTTGTGACTGTTACCTGCACCAACATTTGCTTAAGCCAACCATTATAACACACCCATAGATCTGTTTGAATAATGAGCCACTTCAGGTCCAATCTTTTCACTAGTTTGTATATAAATATTTGAATTCATGAAACATTGTAGTTTTTTATTTAATGTTTATGTAACTGGGGGATGCTAATGCATGTCAGGCTTTCATACCAATGCCTTTGGAAGACATTATGTCAGAGGGACATTACACTCCCACCTCGCCTTCCTGGATGTGGAAGTGCTAATGCATGGCAGCTTTATAAATTTAAAAACTACATTAGAAGGCAGGACAAGTAAAAAAATGATTCATTTTTCCAGCAAGAAAACCACATATATGCACAACAATAAAATCAGATTGTTTACTTACCTGGGAAAATTAGATGTTTCTAACTGAAAGTGAGACTTAAGTCATCCTGTACTGTCTAGTTACTTCATTTAATAATTCTCTGACAACTTTTGAGGAACTCAGAGAACACTGAAATGTGTTCCATGGTTGGTCAGTTGACCCTTTAATATGAAAATAAATAAATAAATAAATAAATCATGGAAAACAACATCACCAGCACTTACATGGTGGAAAAAGTGTGAATTCTGTTCTGTTGCATATTTCTAAACAGAGTCACATGAAAAGCAGATCATCTATTTCCAAAATATCACAGGATGCAATGTTCCATGAAATCCTTTGTATTTTCGGAAACTTAGACCCAATGAGCACATGAATTTCAAAAGTTCTGAATACACATAAGAAACAACATGTTAGCAACTGAATATTAACTCCTACAGCTACCGACTAACACTGCTTCTGTTGTCACTGTTCAATGTTCTGGCAAAGTGCGTCTTAGCATTTGCAACATTGTCACTTGGAGACTTGCTAGCTTCTTTGCTTGACTAGCATAAATTAGAATGACCAAAAAGTTTCAGGTTCCAGAAAGTATTCACAGTCATTCACAGTCATTCACTTTCTCCACTTTTTGTTACATTGCAGCCAGTTGTACTAAAATAATCCCTTTCCTTAAAAATCTAAACACAACTATGCAGGGACAGACAGAAATAAATGAGTATGTGATCTGTTCCATACAACTGGTTTAAAATGCCCAAGTCCAAGGGAGACAAAGCTATGATAAAATAAAATTTATAACAAGAAAAATGATGAACACAGAATGAAGCCATGCATTTTGTATTATTATGTATTACATAGTTTTAGTTCCTTTTCCTTTATTTAACCACATTAAAGTCCTATGTGATCTAATTTTTATTTGCAGCAGAGACCTGGGCAGACAATCAGCAGCACACATCCAAACTGTCACACAGAATGAAGATACTCTGAAGACAATTGAACCATTAAAACAATTAAATAAAAATAAACAACAAAACACTGAAATTTAGGAGCACTGACACTGGTTAACAGATTCATGTTCCTTATGCAACCCTGGTTAACATAACCCTTTATTAAATACGAGGTTCTTCATAAAACAGCTCTAAAAATATATAACAAGTGATAAATGGACAGTAAATAAAAACTGAGATAACAAAGGACTTCAAATGATTAAGAAAACAGAAAAATCATTAAAAAAGAAGTCAGCAATACTCTATTTCATGTTATTTTATTTCGTTTAAAAAACATACAAAACTGTTATTTCTTATTTTGTCAGCAATTAAAATAGTTAAATATGAGTAAAAAAAGTCTTCTTATTCTTTGAAGTAGCACATTTATTTTGTTTTACATAACAGAAAAAACAAAATTGGTGAATCAAATCAATATTTGGAGACGTGACCAACATGGACTGAATGGTTTCATTCACTTCCTCCACTGCAATTGCTAAAACTACAGGCAAACTACAATTCTAAAACCACGCATAAAATCTATGTCATCATTCACAACTTCTCCTTCTGCTTGCTGATTGGCCCAGTCAAAACCCATTCAGAGATAAATCAAGGGGAGGAAGCCCAGATGGCTGGAAGCGAGAAGTTTGTTTTAAGTTGAGTTGCCATCAAGTGTATGTTTTATTTAGTATAAAATTAAGCTGAAAAATATTTATTTTTAGACTTTATTGTTTATTACACCAAACCTTTAAGGTTCTGTTGGAAAATTGGAGCAGGAAAATCCAAGCAGAGTTGCCTTCCATGGTTGAGAAACAAAATGGCGAACTACAACTCAGAGAGAACTTAAACTGTGGAGTTGAATAGTTGTGACTACACCCTCAGCTGGACATTCCTTTTCTATTAAAACTGGGATGGTTTACCCATGCTTTGCTGCTGAAAGAGCTCTTTATCCAGTACAAAGCCAAGGTATTTAGAATTAGTAACAAGCTCAATTTGTTTACTTTGGGAAGTAGTAATAATTAATAAGAATAAACATTTGAAATCTTATTTTAAAGCAATGAGGTTTGTTTTTAAGATAACAATATGAAAGTCTTGAGACATGTTTGGGTGCTTGACATGATCAGAAGGCTTTTGCCTGAACCTTTAAAGGAGAGTGTCGTAGAGACATACAAAGGAAAAAAAAAAAGGTATAAAATATGTTTTATTTTGAAAAGTCATCTTTTGATGAAAAGCTGACTACAAACAGAGGAGTTCCTGATCCTGTGGTTTGAAGACCTGCAAAGAAATGTTTGAACAGAAAACTAATTCAGTGATCTGGATGTGGTGTCAAAAGTACTATGATGATCAAAATTTAACATGGCTACTGCTATTTTTTGCTCTCTTTGGCTTTGTTCCCTCCTCCCTCAGTTCTCCCAGTTCTGCTTCCATTTATTCCAACCCCCCACATTTCTCTCTGGATGTAATATTTGTTTGTTTCAGTGGTGAAGTGCCTTTAAGAGAGCAGTGTGCCTGCTACTCTGGGTCTAATGTCATTACTCTGTACAAACTCGGTGTGACAGAGGCAGGAGGCGTCTACAGATTGATGACATTTTATTGTTATTATCTGTTCACCACTCCTGCTTCAGCTGCTGAGAACCTTCACCTAGTCAGTAGAAAGGGAGGAGAGACAATGCAGAAAGAAAGTCTGTGCAAACATACAGAGTCTTAATAAATTAGAATGACTGAAAAGTTGCAGGTTCCAGAAAGTATTCACAGCGATTCATTTTTTTCCATTTTGCTACACTGCAGCCAATTGTATTAAAATAATCTCTTTCCTTAAAATTCTGAACACAAATATCCATTTTCATTTTCTTGTTTTTTTTTTTTTTGCTAAGTTATTGGAAATAGAAAACCAATAGAAAGCCAGCTGAGGTGTAGAGAGAAGTCTGGGCCTCGCTGCCCAGGCTGCTGACCCCGTCATGAATATGATGATAAATACATAAATACAACATGTTTGACAATGCTTTCTTTCAACCTGAAGTAAATAATAATTTTATTTTTTCTGTTACAGCTTCTAGTTGCAGTTCGTCAGCACAGTACGGATCACTGCTCACCCACCTCACCATCATATCACACTCATGAAGAAATGCAGCCACTGGCAGGGCTCAGTGTGTGACATTGGGTCATAATCTAGTTCTACAAACGATCAAAGTTCTCAAATTCACCCAATGAGAAACTGAAACGTATTCCAGCACACATGAATGTCTCAGATCATATAAGTAGTCCTCCCAGTATTTTTTTTGTTGGTGTTGTCATCTCCAATTATTCTGTTGCTCTTTCTGCTGCTATAGAATCCATCAGTGTGTTGTAGTTTGGAGATAGTTTGCGGCTGCACAACAGTGTGGAGAATTCTCTTCTCTTAAAATATTATTCTATTTCAAACATGTCTGGTGGTATTTTCACATCTCTGTCAGGCAATTTTTATTTTAGTCTTTTTAATGCATGTTTTGTACATTTTTAAAAGTTGCACATTCCTTTCTTGGACATTAGTTTGGATCGGAGTATGCTATTTTTAATAACTGCAGTTTTTATTCTGTAATTTTCTCCTTACTCTAAGGTAAGTCATTCTTAATTGTGTTTTTTTAAAATATGTCTCTTATACTTGTTTCTTTGTGTGAACCTCCATCCCTTTTTTACCTGTCACTTTGCAGCTGTTACACCTGAATTTCCCCACTGTGGGACAGTAAAGGGTTTTTCTTTTCTTCCATCTCAGTTCACATTTTAGAGAGCTGGAACATCTGAACAAAATCCCACCAAGATTAGACCGCAATGCTTAACCTGTAAAACCCTCAGGAACTCCATTTTAGAATCACCAAAAATCAATTTCCAACTTAAATGTTAATATTCATGACGGTATAATTAAATAATGCCAGAGCATCTTTTGTTTGGAACGTTTCATAATCAGAATATGTTTGTAACAATATCTCCAATAAGTTTCGTCATAACCCACAATGGGAAGTTTGGTGAAAACAGATAAAGTACATCAGCACAACCCCTCTGAATCCCCCACCAGACCCCAACACACAAGCTAAAGCTTTATAGCTAAACACACAAGTTTTTAAGTGAAACTCCTTCTGGCTTATACATTATGGAATACTTATACTTATCTAGCAACCCAGAACAGGAGCATCTAGTTCAGGGGTGTCCAAAGTGGGCCCTGGAGGGCCGGCGTCCTGCATGGTTTAGTTCTCTCCCTGGTTTTACACACCTACATCAAATGATGGCTCGTTAGAAGGCCTAAGGAGAACACTGACTTGCTGAGGAAATTATTACTACCACTAGGGAGAGAACTAAAACATGCAGGGTACCGGCCCTCGAGGACCAACTTTGGACACCCCTGATCTAGTTTAAATACTTCATAAACTGTGGACTATTTATTACTTTATACACTCAACAGGATCAAACAGAAATCAAACCTTCTAGTTAGAACAAAAATATCCAGAGGACCTGCTTAGCAACCCAGAGCATTACGTTAGATCAATATTTAGCATCAGATGATGCTAAATGTTGATCTAACGTCCAACACCTAATTCATGCTTTTTTCTTTTTGCTCTTTCCTTTTGTTTTTTGTTTTGGTTGTATTTCCTTCTAATTCATGCAAATCACTTTGAATAGCCTTGTTGCTGAAAATGTGCTATATAAATAAAATTACCTTTCCTACCTGCCTTACAAAAACACCTTTAAAGCACGGTGGTGGAAGGCTGCTGACCAGAGCGTTTTGCAGCCATAGATCTTGTTCACCCAGTGGTCACTGAGAAACCATGAGCTCCACTGAAGCTTTTGAGAGTTAAATGTGAGAAAATCGGTCTGAAAGTTAAAGTTCAACTCAAAAGCATTTATCAAAAGGATACGTATTCCAAACACAGCAATAAATCCACAACTTAAATGAGTGAAGAAGGAAATAGTCAGTCTGTCCATCCGTCCGTGTTCAGCAATAGTCTTCTCTTCTCCTCTAAGCTTCTATGTTCATAAACTATACTGTGTCTGTGTAGATCTTTTTCATTGTTTAATGCTGTATATACTCTATTACCCTAAAGTCTTTTGTTGGCATTGCTAATTTTATTACTCAGTATTATCATTTGTTGTATCTTATCCCTGTAATATAAGACTTTATGGTTTTTATTTTAAATTATTCTCTGTTCTCTGGCAACAATCCAATTTCTTCACAATGATCCTTGAAGTCGGATCTTATCTAATTAAATTTGTTTTTATTTGCTGTGGAAAATGTGAAAGTTTAGAGAAAGTGTAACCCCCCAGTGAAATAACCAGCAAGCTCCCATTCATCCTGTCCTCTCTACACTGGAGTGGCCGTATGTTTCTGTCAACAGAGGTTTGACTAGTAAATAACTGTCAAGTAGGCTATTCTATAAGGAGTGTGTATAAATGATGCCGAGAAGATACACAGTTTGTGATTCTGGCCTATTAGTGGAATTTAGTGGCAAAAAAAGACAGATGAACAAAGAGAGACAGCCAGAGACATGGTGAGGTGTAGGCCAGGGACACACTTGATGGGATTTCAGAAATCTATGAGGTTGGTGATAAATGTCTAAAACAATTTTGCCTGCCCATTGAAAAGCCATTTGTTTTCATTAGATCCCAGTCCTTGGGTAAATCTACAATGGGAACAGAGAAGGTTGGTTGAAGCTGATGTTGACGACTGGTATAGACTGCGCTAGCTAAATAAATGAATCTAATTTCAGCAACAAAGAAGTCCAGATAGTTAGTTATTAGCTATATTTAACAGTAACTCAATAACTCATAATGTTTTGTTGCAGTATGTGGGCTCCCATTGACAATCAGTACTAACACAGGATGCCAGATGACTGTGATTGAGTGATTGATGAGGTTGTCTTCTAAAAAGATACATTGTTTGATTTCTGACTTGAAATCAGACATTAACTGATCCTCAACAAATCTTCTTGCTGCTCCGTCATTATAAGGAAGTAACATTAAATTGACAGCAAATCAAGAATCATCGTATGATTAGCTGATAAAAATCACATAGACCAGACATTATGGGAAATCTGACTTTGCTTTAAACACAAAGTGCAATTTCAAGATTTACAGTCCAAATGGAGGGTTCTACATTAATTGAGTCAAGAGCTAGCTTTAGCATTTTTAGGTTACACCTGGAATGGGCCATCACTTCACATCGTGAGAATGTTCATGTATTTAGACAGATCAGGATTCAGTCTTAATCCTGAAGTTAACGTCTCCTCCAAGATTTTTACTAACCTTTCAGGAAACCAATACAATACCAAATTTTGCTCACATTTCAAAGCTATGAGTGGTGAAAAAGAGGGTATGTAAACTGGCCTGTTTACATACCCTGAGAGACACATCCTGCTTTGGATGTGTCTCTTTGGTTTGTTGGTATTTACAGCGCTGCACACCACAACAATGCAGGAATGCCTGAATGATCTGGAGCTTGAAGGTCCCATCTGCTTGTGAAAGTGCTGCTGATCTTCTGCAGCAGTGGAAAATAGTGGCGCAAATTTCTAAAACCAAATTGTAATTTTAGCTTACACATTTCAGCCCTTGGTGGAGATTAACAGATGCTCCTAAGATGCCATCAGATGATAAAGAAATGCCAAACGCTTCACAAGTGCTACCAGGGAAACAACATGTTCATGCCCGGTGAGTCTTTAACATTCTATCAACTTTGTATCCATTATATTGTAAAAAGCTATTCTATTTTATATCACCTTTTATTTTACATGCAAATAATTTTAAACACACTATTCTGGTTTCTATTGTACTATTTTGATAGAGAGGAAACCTTTTAGTTTTGGACATGTCAAACGACATACTGATAAATCCTGTATGCTACTTTAGAGCATCATTGTGAACTGTTGTAACTGTTTTATACCAGATCAGACTTTTGGGCTTTAAACCCACATACAGATATGTCTTTTTCACCCTAAGATATAAAGTTGTGCTAATTTTGTTTTCTCATGCTTTAAAATTAACTAATAATAAAAAGGAATTAAGATATTCATGTGTAAGATATGTTTTAACACAAGTGATTTGTATACCATCATATGAAGTCATACACAGTTTCAGTAATTTTAACCTATTTTGTGTCCGTATAGATTGGCCTTTTCATCTCTGAGAGGTTTTGTTCATGCAGAGCTGAAAACGACCAGAATCAATAAGAGAGAGAAATAGAAAAATGGCATGGCTCTCTCTCCAGATTAAAGATCTAATCTCCAATATCCATTTACAGCTCAGGGCAACAAAGCAGCAACACTGCATCCCACTTACATCTCCAGAACCATATTAGCTATTCCAAGACTATGCACTTTTACTGTTGATACTTTAATGTTTTTAAATTGGAAGCTCCTCATTTCTTTCTCATAATGAGGGGAATGGAATTTGGCTTGAGTGTGGATTTGCATTTGACATAAAGTTCTCCATTTGACAAAGCCTTGACTTAGATGGGATGACAATTTAATGCTGTCAGTATAATAGACCTACTTAATTCTCCCTTCCCCCATTCGGTTCATGCTTCTCTTTCTAAGGCAGCTGAATTTTGGAGTTAAATGTTGGTATCCTGCAGACTCACAGGGACACATTAACAAACACTGACATGGGTGTAGGATGTCATGAATATTCTTGCTTGCAGTTTGGTGTCATTCTATCTTGTGTTGCTCTCCTCCCTCTTTTCCTTCATCCTTTCCTTTCTAAAGGAAAAGCGCCTTTGTAGTTTCTGTCTGCTCTTATCGGTCCTGGCATGAAGCACTCGCCTCTGCCACTGTCCTCATGTTCTCAGCAAGCTTCCACTTTTGTGTTGCCTAATGAACTCTGACCAAAATTAGACATACTTTTCAAGTTTTAAACTGAAGGAACCCCTTCAATGATTCTTTTGTGAAGCGGTGCCACCACTGTGAAGGCAGGGTGTGTGTCTAAATGTGTGTAAATCACTATGTGTGTGTACAAAAAGTAGTAACAGAGCACTTTGTGTTGTATTTTATGAATAACATTAGCTTTACATTTTAGTGGGTGCGATTTCTCTCATGCTCATATATAGCAGTATTAAGGGTGCAGTTTTAGCAACCTTGAAAATTCAGGATTTCAATACATTTCTTAGTTCCTTAATTTTCCAGACTGAAATTCTCCCAGATTTTTTAAATATTGTGGATATTTTAGGAGAAAAAGAAATGAAAATTTGAATGGGATTTCATAAATCATAAAACACCACAATGCTAAAACTAACTGATTTTTAATATAAACCCATATTCATGCTTTTTGGGATCTGGACAAACTTAAATCAGTCATATGTTAATGACTACAAGTAAGAGAAATAAGGACTGGATTATCCGACTAAATACAGATTCTGTTTGATCTTTTTGTACTTTTTATTACTTTTAGAAAAACTTTAACCCAGTCCAGTTTTGTCATATGGAGTGGTTGGTGGTGGTGAGGAAAGACGCAGAGACCCAGGTTGTAGAAGAAAATGATTAATTTAATGAAGAGTGAAGCTCAAAAACAGTCCAGATCTCAGGTAGCACGGCAGAGCGGAAACAGAGGCTCAGCACCCGTAGCAACTGAATTAAACAAAGACTGAGGCGATGAGCTAATGCCGACACAGGACTTAACAGTTCAACTGTGCCGGCAGACGAACCATCATAGACAAGGACCCGACAAGAGACAAAGACAACAGGTGGGTTTAAATACACAGGGAGGGTAATCTGGTAACTAGACACACCTGGGAAGCAAACAGGGAAGACGCAGAGAAGACAGAGACTCACAGGAGAGAAACTGAACACAGAAAACCCTTAAAAATAAATACACAGAAACACGGATCATGACAAGTTTAAGATCCACCAGTGCGGCCCTACTTGGAGTTGAATTTGTCCACAGACCAAAAAAATAAGTTGCAATATGACTTTTGATTAGCTTGATGTGTTGTCAGAAAGTCACATCAAAAATACTGACAGAAAATCAAGTGGCAGATTTATGATAAAGCATGTCAATCAAATCATTTTAAAAATGACCGCATTTATGAAATGTTAATACTGAAAAACTGAAGTGTTTTCCATACTAGTCAAAGCCTGATCAAATCAGATTCCAGACTCTTCTACATTGCATAGGAACCCTGACAATTTCACACAGTCATTTTGACTGGTTTTGATTTTACATACAATATATTGATTTTATTTAGAAAAAGTTGTAAATATATTGTGTTTTTGCAATTGGTTGCCAACAAAGGGGCAGTTTAATGTTTGTTTTTGCTTCATAAGTATAAATCCAATGTCGATTAGTCTGAGATAAAAAAATAAAATTAAAAAACATCAAGCATGCATTTTTGCTTTGTCCTCATCTCTTTCCAATGTTCCGTCTGGGCTTTCTCCCATTAACTTGGTAGTATTTCAACGGGGCCAATAAGTGAACAGAAGTACAAGTTGTGTATGATGACGACTCTCTGCGCCGTTTTAGAGTTGTAGTCTGCCCGTAGTTTCAGCGACGGCAGCGCAGGAAGTGAATGAAGCCGTTCAGTCCACGTTGGTCACACTTCCAAATATTGAATTACCTTATTAACAGCCATCTAGTTTGGCTTGGCCCTTCTGTCTTCACGGTGGGGGATGTTTGTTTACAGCGCAGGCAATTTCTGGTAAGCTTCACAGCATCAAACTGGCACTTCACAAATGGTCAGTCTGTCCTCCAGGAACCTACAGCAGCAACACCATAGCGAAACCTAAACCAGCCAATCAGATTTATCAAAAAAGAAAGTTTTAATCCTAGCCTTAAAAGTAGACAATGTCAACGCTCTGTTGGAAACAATAAGGTCTGATGAATGATGGGGCTTGATTATAAAAGGCTTTTTGTGTCAGAAGGAGAATCTTAAAATGTTATTCTGGATTTAATGGAAGCCAGTGAAGGTTAGCTAAAACAGAAGATTATCTGTTTTCATCAGAACTTTGTTTTGGATCAGCTGAAGGTTTTGAACTACATTTTATTGTCTTTTTGATAGAAAAGGATCCTTCAGATAGTAATGCAAATATTCTTAATTGGAGCCCTCCACACAGCTTTCATGGTAAATTTAACTTTTATACTAATCTAATGAGAATGTAGCTAGAGATCTCATTGGGATTTTGCATTAGCAAAGTATCAGATAATATGGCTAGTTAGAGCAATTTCAAATGTCTGGGAAGCCATTGTGAAGGTGATTTTAAGTTAAAACGTTTGCCATTCATCCTCATCTTCTTCCTCACAAAGAGGACCTGGAAATTCACAATAAGAGTTTTTAATTGAAGTTATGATGACATTGAAACACAGTATCAGGTTCAGCAAATACAGTAAGGCAGAGAAATAAAAAAAAGATTCTAAAAGGATTCTGTGTCAGTGGAGATAGATCACACTAACCTGGGCATGAAGCAGTAACCATGACATGATGAAGCAGTAACCCACCATGATGAGTGGGGAAGCCTGGGAGTGTGAGGGAATCCTGAGCATGCCTCAGAGAAGGAGCCAGTTTGCAGGAAAGCATTTCTGCTTCAGTCTAAGCAGACACCAAAATCCTCCAAGGGAGAATCCAAAACACATAGACCGTGAGCTTGCACAGGTCATCAAAGATTAGACAGAGATGGATAGACTTGGCTGAGGCTTTAATTGGGTCAGGGGTCAATGTCCGCTATCAGAATGGCAGATAAAAACCAGCACAGCATCCAAGGGGGGTAAAACAGAAAACCTGAGATACAAAAAGATCACGAGACGAGAATGCTGTAGTTCTACTGGCAAAGGCAGAGAAGGAGCTTAAGTAATAGGAAAGGCAGGTGGATTTGGGAGACAATCAGTCAGAGCACAGGTGGATAGAATGAAGCTGATTGTGAGAGATGCCTGATATGGAACATGACTTGGAAAAAAAAAAAGATAAAAGTGAATGTGAATGTCATACCTCATGCCTTTCCTCTTGGTCACCCATGCAGAAGTATATATATTCTTATGGCCATATTCTGAGATGTTGGTTTCACTTTGAAGCTATCCGGTGGTTTGTACATGTGCACGCTGCAGGTCACAGGAGAACTTCAAACTCTGTTAGTAGAAGGTTCCATGTTCCACAGAAGGTGCCATTTTTTCCTCAAAACGTCTGAACCGGCCCTCCCTCCTGTCCTAATGGACTCACCAGGCCCTAACAGCACCGTAGTCAGTGACTGAAATTATTCTTGGTCAAGATTAATGTGATCAACTACAAACCTTGACAACAAGATGTCTGCTGTTGCTTACCCAATAAAATACTCTGATCATCACACCTTCATCTTTACACACACATAAATAGGAAATACAGCTCAATCTACATGCCCCACTTTCACTGAACAGAACTTTCTTACAGGCGTTTTTAGGAGTAGTAGTACATTATAAATTGTAATGTTTGTCTCTCTCATTTGGTCTTTTTTACATATTTAAAGAGGACATATCATGCAAAATCCACTTTTTATATGATATGCAAATAAATAAATATTTTTTTTGTGTCCTTTGAGTGTCTAGGAGTACAGAAAATTAAAATGTATTCTCTACCACTGTTGCATAGATATCTTTTTATTCTTTTTTGAGTTACATTTTTCAGTCTGTTAATTTTTTTATATTCAATAAGACATTTTTCTTCATTTGCTGTGGAACTGCTAAACAAGGTCATGACTTCCAGCTAACCAGTTTTGTGAATCCACCATTTTTTTCCCTCGCAGTAATTTTGTAGTCCATGTTTAGTTATGCCGAATTTGCAAGTTAACAAGTCAAAATGTTCGGTTCTAGCATGTATTAACACACAGGGTTTCTTAAATTGCCCCCTGGCATCAGAGCCTCAAAGTGTCTGGTTAAATTTTATTTCTCTCTGGATGGTACCCACATCAGAGGGGAAAATCCATTTTTGGTGTACTGGCCATTGGTCTGATAGTAGCATGAAGATTTTGTATGCTAGTTGTTAGCTACCTCCTTGAGGATATAAATGCACCACATGTTTTGGATATAATTATTTGGTTTTGTTTTTGCTGTTTTTGTCTTGGAAAACACATGACCTAATTGTATTCAGTGACATTCTTGATGCTCCCGTTAGCTAACTCCTTAATTATGAGGTTTTACTTCGTTCATACTGTGGTAGCATTAATATTTCCGTAGGTATCTGACATGCATGGACACTATGGATAACCTACGCTCCATAATGTAGGTAGTCGGTATGCATGTTGAGGCTGTAAATACAGTATAACACCCTGGTCATGAATTAATTTGAATGTGTGGTTCTGCAGGTTGGTCGTCTTCATTCTCCTGCTCTGGGTCAGACTCTGGCTCCAACATGGAAGGTTGGGAGGCCAAGTCTTCCTTTGTTGACATCTTAAATAAACTTTGGAATAAAATGTTTCTCTGCTAGTAGATATTCATGTCGTTGCCATCAAACTGAAACGATGTGAACTGGAATGCTGTGCGACCTGGAGGGAGCAGGATGGGAAATGTCTCATTCACATTTTTAAAAACGCAGCAAAACAAGCTGCTCTACAACCTCAGAACAGAGGTAGACCAGTGGTCTGCGCAGCTACAGCAACCAAGAATTCAGACCAAAGCATCCAAGTTTTACTTTATATAGACCATAAGTGAAAGATTTACATGAAAAGGATTTAAAAGCATATGTCCACTTTAAATAAAATGTTTAATAAACCAAGATAAATTGTGTACTGCATTTGCATCAATAAAAAGAGGCTAAAAAAGGTGTTCAAACCTATCCAACCAGGTGGCTTCATGTGTTTGCTTCTGCTTATAGGAATTATGTAAGATATGTTGCATTAAAATTTGAAAATATTTTGGAATGATTAATCATTGTGTTACGTACCCTGGTATTTAACAGTTGTGAACCATTGTGGGCTTCAAACAAAAATGCTGTTGGAAAAGTCCAGAATGATCAATAATGGTTAGATGAAACTGAAGTTATAGTTAAGGAGAAATCAGCAGCTGAAATCACACACACCCATATCTTGGTGTTTCCAATACTTTAAGCACTCTATTTAATGTGTTAATACCCCTAATTAATGCTTGATTGTTTCTTAGTCATTTTATTATGCTGTTGGTTCACATTTGCAGAGGACTGGATTACCTCTGTCCAATTCGTGGCATTAACTTTTCATTTACTCATTTATTTTGGCATTAGTCATAGTTAGATAACTGTATTTTGCCAAATAGAAATGACTTAAGAGTTTGTTGGCTCAGTTAATACTTTCTCTGTAATTAATATTAACATATGAGCTGTTCTGCAGATTTTCATTCTGACATTTGAGTATTAATAAAAGAATAGATAAAAATAATGAAACTGTAGAAAGTAGTGATGAGATTTGAGGACTGAAAATCAAAGTAGAAATATTGCTGAGGAGTCTCCCGTTCTGATGTGTGTCTGGAACAGTGAGCTTACGTGAACCGACTGCCTGAGTCTGTACTTAACATCCAATTTTTGATGAAAGCACCATTTTTCTCTTGTGCTTTTAACAATATTGAGGCTCATTTTAAGTATGGTCACCTGAAGAAATGAGAGGCAATAATATTAAATCCTTCAGCTAAAGTCACAGTATATTGTTTGACCAAATTAAAATGTAAATAACCTTTCCATTTACATATATCGTTTTCCCTTTTGTTGGCATAAAATGTTGGCAATAATTATTTTTTGCCTCTGTAAATGTTTGTGACATTTTTTTTTACAAAAAAAATTGTATCTATTTTTCTTATTCATCACTCTTAATCTAGTCATTTTGTCTCTTTACATAAAGATACTACCACCATTATTCCTTGACACACACACACACGCACGCACGCACGCACGCACGCACGCACGCACGCACGCACGCACGCACGCACGCATGCACGCAAACTGTACGGACAACATACACAGGCCACTACCACACACATTCTCTAGTTGGCCTTGATGAATGGGCCAAGTTTAAATTATTTTGCGCAGATCTCATTTATTCCCTTGAAGAAGAGATCCAGCCTGTTTATTCATTTTACATTTGCACCCGGGTTTCAATATCTCTTTCCATGCCTGCAAAGAATTTACTTGTCTTCCAACCAAGAGTAAAAAAAAGGTTGGAATAGCAAAGACTGAGACAAAAAGACAGACGAAAAGGGGAGGGGAAAAAAAGCAATTTACACAATGTACATAAAACAATGCTCTCAGACTTTGATAACCTGCATAAATTATAGACTATAATTAAATATTATACCCGCTGAATCACCAAGGAGAGAGGACGGTTTGAGAATAGACACAAGGATACAAGCACAGAAAGGAAGGAGAGGGGAAACAAAAGATGGAGAAAAAGAGGAGAACACAGCAGCGCTATAGTTGGATCTCATAATTGTTTGTATTGATTATTTCTTAGGGTGGAATGATTTTAAAACAAATAAGAACAGCGAGTCGGGTAAAGAAGGCCAGAAATAAGGTCGATGAAATTGCTATTAAAAGGCATCTTCTTTTAACCATAGTGAGATAAAAAGAAATAAAGGTATTTTTTCTGGCATTGTCAGATCGACTTAGTGGTGGCCCATATAAATTAAATGAAATATTAAAAATGTAAGTGGCTCTGCTAAGGGTAGGCGTGGCAACCGTCTGTGGTAGGCTTACAATTGACCCAAAAATATTCCAATTAGCATAACTAAACAGTGTCTGAGTGTGCGGAGAGAAACGTGGACACATTTGTTCACTCACTTGTTCCTCTGTGACCCAGAAATGAAAGAAATGAAAGAAGCTAAGATTACGCTGCTATCATTATTTCTGGTAGAGAGAAGGAAGACGTTTTCTTCCCATCCTGGCCTCTAAGTATATATATTGCATGCTCTGCACGGGTAAACTAGTTTGACAAAATGATGCCAGCAACTATATAACCAGATTTAACAAAATAAATAAAAAGAGAAATAACATTCTCTGTGCCTAAGTGGGGAAATTCAGGTGTACCAGGCAAAATGGAAGCGTGAAGATTCATATATAGATATAAGGAAAAATTTAAAACAAATGAAAAAATAAAATTATTTATGAAGGAGATCATTTAATACTCAGATTCAAAGTAATGTACAACTAAGTGGGATTATTAAAAAAGGGCAAAATGTGTATGTATATTTGTGCATTAACAGACTATTTACCAGAAATTGAAAGACTATGCAGATAACATCAGGGATGTAAATAATTCACTGAGTCTGAGTTTGTTGGCAGCAGTGATGGTCTGATAACTGCTGGAAGGAAGGATGTATAATATCACTCCTTTGTCTGCCGAGGATGCAGCAATCTGTCACTGAAGGAGCTCTGCGGTTCAGATTCAGCCTCACAAACTGTGGTCTGTTAGTGAGGGAGTCATGGATCCAGGTGATTGTTGAGTCTCCTCCTCCAGAAGACACCTTCTGGAGTTTCTAACAAAGCAGATCAGGCTGAATTGTGTTAAACACAGAAATCAAAGAACATGATCCTCACAGTGCTGCTTGCTTTCTCCAGATGACAGTGGGATTGTTGAAGCAGGTATATGATGGCATCTTCAACTCCAACTCCACAGAGTTAAGCAAACTGCAGGGGGTCTGGATATGAGCTTGTCTGCTTACTCAGGTGGGCCAACAGGAGTCTCTCCACTACCTTCATCATGTGAGATGTCAGGGCAACAGGTTTATAGTCCTTGATGACTGATGGGTGAGTTTTCTTCACTACTGGAACCAGGCAGGATGTTTTCCACAACAGTTGAAACTTCTCTTGAGTCAACTGCTGCAGATTCCCACAGATCTGCTCTGGAGCCTCAGGTCTTCAGGGTTCTGGGGCTGACACCATCTGGACCTGCATTAGAAAGTTAAGACATGTTTGTAGTTTCTCTGAAGCCACGCAGAGGACATAACAAATAAGAATAAGGTAGTCAGGTAAGTAGAGATCAAACCTTTTCACCACTTCTGTTCAAACTGTCTCTCTGGCTGTTTCTGATGTCCTTCATTTCATTTGATCACACAGCTTAAATGTTTTTTGTTCATAACAGTCTTCAGAATTGTTGGTTTATCTTTTTTTTGTTCTTTCAGGATATTTGGAGAAAAAAAAAAAAAACATGTACATGTTGCTGTTGATGGTCGACATCTGCTGGCAACCAGCTGCTGTGTGGGAGCTTACCTCCACAGAAAGAGCTCTACATGGATATAAAACTTATCAGGTACATCTAACAGATAAGAAAGGACAGCATTCTGCAAACAAAAAGAAAAAAACAAACATATTTTGTAATCTAAAATGCCCCCATATATATTGTTTTATAAAGAACAATCTCTTACACGTTTTCAAGCTTTCTGTTCTGAAATGACGCTTCTTTTAATTTTTTGATTGACATGTAAGTAATGGTTACTAATAGAAGGACTGCTGCACAGACACATTCACAACCCAAAGGCAGTCTTTAACTTTCAAGTAAAAACACACTATCTAACGACCACTCCATCTTTGTCTCTCTGCCTCTCCCCCCCATTGTTTATTCAAATTTTACAGATGGGGTACTTTTTCCAGTTCAGCACCTTCACCAGTTTTGTGAGAGAATGGCATTATGCCTGTGTTATTATGCAATTCATCACCAATAATAGATTTGTTTACGGCGGCTCTCATCTCTCGCCTGCTCTCAGCGCTGCATTTCAAAATAATAATAATAATACATAGTGTATAATGACGGTAATGGTACGAAGGCTTTGATAATAGATGTGCTTGGAAGGATAAGGGAGCCTTGATCAGCCTGGGTCTCAGCTCAATTGTCTTCAAAGCACTGTTTAATGTAGAATAGGCATCCTGGGAGATTGTCTCAAAACCAAGAAAAAGGTGGGTGTACGGATAAGAGCGATCAACGCACCGATGGGAAAACGCGTGCACACACACACAGCACACCCATCAGCACACACACCGGCAGTAATACACTACATACTCAAATAAGCTCCCATGCAACCACCCACTGGTGCATCTCTCCTCAGAGAGCTCTCTGGTGTAAATGTGTTAAAACTCTCCCTTGGTCTTTGGCTTCTGTTGAATAAATTTGTGTTTTACTCTTCAATGTAGCACTTTAAACTCTGGCTATTTTCAGCATGTTTTCTCCCGGCCTCCTCCCGGGTTTTAACTGAGATCTCAAGCTGCTGACAGATTTAGCAGCACTTGTTGTGAGAATGTGTAATGGCAAATTGAGGTGAACAAGTTTTATCGTTAGTCGCATTTATTCATGGAACAGCATCTTCTCAGATTCCCCTAAAACATCAATCCTCCAGCTGCAGCTGATCCAGAACGCTGCTGCTGGAGTTCTGACTAAAACCAGGAAGATGGAGAACATCACCCAGTTCTGCAGTCCTTCCACTTAGAGAACAGACTTTAAAATACTGTTGGTAGTTTATAAGTCACTGAACAGCTTAGCACCATAATACATTAAAGATCTTCTGCTGTTGCATCAACCTTCCAGACTTCTCAGGTCTTCTGGTTCTGGTTCTGGTCTGCATCCAGAACCAGAACCAAACATGGAGAAGCAGCATTCAGCTTCTATGCACCACAAATCTAGAACAAACTTCCAGAAAACTGCAAAACAGCTGAAACACTGAGTTCTGGCATCCTATGTTTTAGTTCTCTTCCTGGTGGTAGTAACAACCTCTTCAGCATGTCAGTGTTCTTCTTCTTAGGCATCTAATGATCCATCATTTGATCAGGTGCATAAAACTAGGGAGAACTAAAACATACAGGATGCCGGCCCTCCAGGAGCCACTTTGGGCTCCACTGCTTTAAATCAAGACTAAAAACCCAGCTATTAAGAGTTACTTTTGAACCATAATAAATGAAACATTTAATGTGTTTTAATGTTTGCTATTGCTTTCTCACTGGATGACTGTATGCTGTTTTTATGACTTCATAATATTGTATTTTTATGATATAAAGCATTTCAACTGCATTGTTGCTGAAATGTGATACACAAATACATTTTATTGATTGGTTGAGTGTTGGGATAAAAGAGTAATATTTTTAGTAAATTACATCTATTAGCCATAATAGATGTAATTTACTATTATGAGACAGATCATATTATAAAGGCAAGATTGTCTGCCTCCTCCCTGTGGTCCTACTGCCATCTGCAAAAATGTATCGCTCCAAGTCAGAAACAACCAATCAGAGCCAGGAGGAAGGGCTTGGTGCTGTCAGTCACTCTCATGCACATCCTGGTCACATCCCCTGTGCAGGGTATACAAGCTCACTACGTGTTTGCTGCAGCTGTGCTAATGGCCCAAACCACTAATAAGTGGGAAAAGCTTCAGGGTACTCACTGAAACCCATTAGCTCTCCATCTGCTGGACACCAATACTTACAAGGGCTCATCAAATCTGTAAATTCAATGTTCACAAAGCATGGTTCAAGAAACATTACCTCACCACCGTTGCGTTTTACTCCACTGTGCTGCTTGCTAATGCTCTGCTATGCTAAGGCTCTGCAGTAATAAATCCCATCTGAACTTTGTTGCAAGATGCTGCTGTGTTAGACTGTGCATGATTACGTTAATATTTGATGTTGTGTGGGCCAAATGAATTGGATCTGAAAGCAGGAAAACCATGTATTAGAAACCTGTTATGGCATAAAGCATAATGGCTTTATGCAATTCATAAGGGAAGCCTAATGGCATTAGGCAGGAATTCTAATACAAACTTGACTGAACATAATTTTTCATGATTGGCAAGACTATTTATTCAAAATGATTAGGTTTATATCTAAAACTCTGAAAGGTTGTCATTCATGGCACAGTTGGTAACAGTTGTTGCCCTTCAGCAAAAAGGTCTTGGTTTTAAATGCAGGCCAGGTCTCTGCCTGAAACTTATATGTCCCCCCTGTGCATGGTTGGCTATCTCCAGGCTCCTCTGTTTCCCCTAACAGTCCATGCATGCATGTCAGGCTAGATGGACACTTCAATTTGCCCCTGAGTTTGGATGAATGGTTGAGGTTATGGGTGTGTCTGTACTGACCTGAGAGGCAAGGGTGTACCTTTCCTCTTGTCCAGTAGAAAACCTCCATGTGACTGTGCATGGATAAACCACAAATCAAAATAGGCCACAATTTATTAAAAAAAATATCTCTAGAAATCTCCTTGTTGGCTTTTTTGTTGTGGATTACGTTTTGTTCTGCTCTGGCTCCCTGTTTATTTTTATTTTTTCACCAAATCTCAATTCACTTACTTCCTCTGTCTCTTTGCATTTGGGTCCACCATCAACCGTCACCGAAACACGACAGTTGGGTTATAAATCTCTGAACGGCTTATCACCAAAATACATCGATATTATCTTGCCAAGTGTCATTGTTACAATCACTTGCATATATACTTACATAATTAATATAAAATAATACTCTCATCATATATTCAAAAGATGATCACTCTCTTTACCAAATCTTCCAAAGCAAGTGACGTGTGCATCTTGGTGGTCAATCATTTTTACCTGGTTGCAGTTCTTTAGTATGTCCATGCTTCAACAGCCTGTCTGGGAATGCTATGTCTGTTTTATGTGGTGAAACACTGAGGAATGCTGAAGCATCACAGAATGCCTCTTGTAATTAGATTTCTGTATGTGTGTGTTTTTTTCTTCGTTTTTTCTGCAGTTTGTGATTGGCGTTGAATGCAAAGTGTCTGCCAGTGATCCTCATGAATGCCGAAGTAGCTCATTGACTGAGAAACAGGTCTTGTTAGCAGTTGAGTAAGCAGCAATAGAAATATAAGCACTTAAACTATTTATTCATGCAGACTGCGCTGCCCAGGCTTTTTGAAGGTAAAAAGAAGCATATGTGTGTATGCGTGTGTGTGTTTGTATGACTGTTCCTCCACATGCGTAACAGGGCAAAATTAAGGAGCTTGACTAAGATAATTGTAGTATTTTTCCCCATTTTAGCAGTTACATTAAGACAAAATAAAAGTATATCTAACCAATGAATTTAAGAAGTAAATCATTTTGTTTTAGAACTTTTTTTTTTTCAACTTTTTACAATTTTCATTCTTTTCATGTAAACCTTGCAATGTAAACTTTATTTTTTGTTTAGGGCTGCTGATTTGTGGTTGCTACGTCCCATTTTACCAAATGTCTCAACCTCTTACCACCATCTGCATTTTGAGAACTAATTGAGGTGGATGAGAGTTATCTGCCTTGATGATCTGGTCTGATCACTTTACCTTCACAACTTCACCTTCTTTATCGAAAGTCCACTTTCAGTAAAAGTGTTGATCTATTAGCTTCTCCTTCCCTGAAGTAAACACGAGTGCAGTGTTTCCGAAAATCTGTCAGACAGTGGGACGTTACAGACATAATTGAATATTGTCAATATTATCATAAAACTTACAATCGTCTGAAATGTTGACTGATGTGCTTCCCTGTCAATCTTGCAAATATATATCCTTTAAAAAATGGTGAAAAATGTTGGGCTGTACAGTGTGACAAATATGTTGCATGAGTGATGAAAAATACTTACAATAAAGATCTAAGTGTGACTTTAAACCATTTTTATTAGCAAGGAATATTTATGTCAGATTACAATTAAACCTGTAGGGAGTTACTGTAAAGCTTTACTGAAAAGAGACTAAAATAAGAATCCAGTCGCCATCCAGTAGGTCTCAAATTCAGAAACGCTTTCACAATCATCATCATCAGATTCATTACTGTCAGGCATTTTTGCTGTATCTTTATTAAAAGCCGTAACGATAACAGCTGCGACAATAATTTGTCACATGTATAAAATTCTTATCTGCGATGTTTAAAGTACAGTGTAAAATATGCTAATGTTAGCAGTAGCTACAAAACCCACTACACTACTAAGCAGATACAAATCTGCAGTACTTGTCCTGCATGTTTCAAAAATGTCCTCCATAAGACACTCTTACATCCATGGGAAAAAAACAAAACAAAACAAAAAAAAACATTCACCTTCTTGAGAGTTGTCTTTGCACCTCATTGTTGTAAAGAATAAATCAAATTTTAATGGAAAACCCATATTTTTTAGAGTAACATGACAATCTGCACAACCTATGATAAAGTACAGTTACATAGGCTTTGTAATGGTCTTTTGCTAACAAACTGATTAATTTTAAAATGTGATCCAAAAATACTTAAAAAAAATAGATGTTCTTTTGTATTTTCCCACGCTTTTACAACAGTGTGAACTTCGTTTGTTTTGTGATGACCGTCACGTGTGGCATGCTTCTTCTGACAGGATGGTGAACAAAGAACAGAAGAGTAACGGGCAAACTGAATTGTTTCTATGAATGAGCGGCCATAAGCTAATGTTAATGTGACAGTGAGTGTGTGTGCATGCATGTGGGTGCGTGTGTGTGTGTCTTACCTAAGTGAGTACAGAGGGTGAAGTGGGTTATAGAAACTAGAACGAAAAAGGAAATTCTTTTATTTGTTTTATCAAATATTTCCCTTTAGAAATTCAATACTCTTTTGAATATTGAGTCTGAAATAGAATGTGCTCAAGACTTTACCCTGCCCGCTTTTAGTCATAAGTTATGCACTGAAACAAAGAGATAGTCTCTATTTTTGTTCTCTCAGCACACGGGCCCGAGCAAATGCCTTTTAAAAATCTTTAAAATTGTCCATTCAACTCAAAGTTACTGAGTGTAGCAAAATGTCGAAGACATAAAGTCGGGGAAGATTGAATAAAATAATGCGAGGGGACAGATTAGTCATGGAGTTGAGCCCACACGCTCTTTCAGCCACTGCACAATGCCACTTTTTATAAGCGGCCCCCATCTCCACAAAGGCTGCGTTCAATATATCGAGAATGATACATGGTCAGACGTGTAATCTCTCTTTGATTCTCTGCTCTCATTCATCCCACAACCTTTTCAGGCCTGACACTGATGAGCTACTGGGCTCAATCACGCACACACGCAAACACACAGTCAAACGTGTATGCTCATTATCCATCACCAGTGTGCATAGAAGTAAAAGAACGTGTGTCTACGTGGTTGCACTGAAAAACGATCATGTGTTTTCACAATGGCAACCTGTGCCCTTCAGGTCCCAGCTGCGCATCACTTCCAAACTACTGAGTGACATGAAATAACTGTTATTTTATGTCACTTAGCATCCAACATGTAGTCGTACCATTCTCTCTGAGCTTCCACTGTGTGTCATCAACTCATTGTAAAGTTGAAGCCACACACAGACCTCATTAACATTAATCAATGCCGTGTCTATATGGAACCATGATTTAGATATATTTTTGCTTGTTCATAATGTGGCCGTTCGTCCAGTAATGCATGGATAACGACTGTGCTCACAGTGTGTTTATTATTAATCTTCCGTCACTCATACATGAACATTCCCAGCTCACTTACAGTGGTCGTCACACTGTCGTCATCTCACTGTTGATGGCATTTCCACTGCCTGGAGACGCCAGAGCAGCCTGCTGCAGGCAGGTCTGCTCAACTTATCCATAATCAAAAGACGTCAGTTTATAATAAGTGTAATTTATAACGTTCCAACATGCACAACATTGGCCCTTTCAATAATTTGACTCCTAGGTGATGAGCATGTACCTGGTCATTAGTACCAGCTGGTGTTGGGCAAAAACACCAGCCTCAAACTTCGATGACAGAAGATCTCCACTCTGGTTTACTGCTGCCAACAAAGTCAGATATGTTTTTTTTGTTTGTTTGTTTGTTTGTTTTTTCATTTGATTCTGTATAACAAATAGACTTCTGTTTAAACTGATTTTGTTAGTGCTTGCTGTGAATGTAACTAATAAGGCCTGCAAGTTGTCGAGAAGCATTTCCTCGTGTGTTTCTATGACATCACAGTGAGTAGTTGAAGTCAACTCAACTTCCATCATTTTGACCTTGACTTTAAATAAAATATGAGGTTGTACGACCTCCAGTATGCTCTAAGATAGTGTTTCTCTATTCCACTGCCCTGCCTCTTTTACTGCCCCACACCTAAATGGAATAAGTGGGTGATTAACAGGCTTTTGCAGCACCTGATGGCTTGCAGAGGAGGTCATACAATCATTTGAATCAAGTGTTCTGGAACAGAGACACATCTGACATACGCTGGGCAGTGTTCCCTGGACCAACACTGGGTAACACTACTGTAAAGCAAGGGTCCTCCAATCCAGGCCTACAGGCCCAGGGTCCTAAAACCTTTAGATGTGTCTCTGCTTCAACACTCCTAAGTCAAATAATTAAGTCATCAGCAGGACAATAGAGAGCTCCACTGCACTGAGGAGGTGATTTAAACATTTTGTTCAGGTGTGTTGGACCACGGACTCATATAAAAGTTGCTCCTGTTCCGCTTATAACAGTTCTAACCATGCAGAGACACCACAAGATGCATTAACAAACCTAGCGCTTGAAGTATTTTCCTATGCTATTTTATCTCTGCCAAGACAGCTTCTTATTTGAGACATTAAATGCATGAGGTGAGCTTATCTGCTTGGCTATGTCTGTGCAGAGAACCAGACTTTTTAAGGTACCCATGACATCACAAAGTTTCCTTTCTGAAACTCCTCCTCTCCCCAACCAACAAGAGCTGAACTACTAATTCAACTCTTGATGAATCAGTAGCTATGCCGGCTTCCTGTATTCAGTCCTTCTGTAAAACAGTCTGGTGCAACAGAACAGCGTTGGTCATGACCACCCTGACTACATACACCATATAGACTGTAGATGTTCCTGCACAGCTAAATGAGTTATTCTGCCACATGACAAGCCATGCTCTAAATTTAGAGCTCCAAAAGTTTGGAACAAAGTCTTTGAGGTAAGCGGGGCTGAGTGGGACTGCAGATGCCCAACTGATGCGTCTGGTTCCAGTTGACCTGTGGGTGGAACCCGTGTCCATGGAATAAGGAAGTCCCTGACCATATCTGCTTAGTGCACTTCTGTTGCAACTGCCTGGTCAGTGGTGGAGTGTCAGGCAGCCAGCAAGCCAATGGGAACCTTCGGTGGCTGGTCCCAACTGCTCCACGATCTGCTGCGGAGTGGACTACAGGAGAGCATCTAGGACTAATCACATCAGATTCCCACAATGTGTGAGGAAACCATCTGGCTTCTGCTTCAGGGAAACCACTCCTCTAAATACTCCTTCCTAATTAGGTCAGATGGGTTCCAGTTGGAGGCCACGCCTGCTGGTTGCATCCTGCAGAGAAAAAGTAAGAGACAACAAAAACCAGCCCAGCTCCTGCACACAGCACCGTGGATACGACAGGAAAATTATATAAAGAGCAAAAACAACAAGTTCTAAAACACACTTTGGCCACTAAAAACCTTTTGCGAAGAATTGTGTGGAACTTGAATCAAATGCCAAAATTTGATTAACTGTAAAGATGTTTTTCTAATAATTGATTGTCAAAAGTTGCCTGACTTGCAGAAATTAAGGAATAATTCACTTCTTTCCATTTTGCAAGCCAATAGACTCTGCAAGTTTGTGTTAACTAACCAAACTGCAAACGACCATTGGCCTTATCACCAGAGGATTTTTATGAAATTCACTGTAGGTTGATGTCTGTACATAAACCAGTCTCTTTATTTAAAAATGGGACTACCTTATAATGACTTTCAGTCATAATTAGAAAACAAGCACAATTTTTCTTTTCCCTGACTCTTTCCCTTTTTCTATCAGTCACTGTCTCTCGTTCTCACACACACACCGCCCCTCCGCCTTTCCTTTCTCTTTCCTTTTTTACACCAGTAGCACCTGGACCTGCACTATTCATCATACTGATGACTCGGAACATGAATTAGTTTTCTTTTTTTATGGTGGGAGATGAGAGGGCCAGATGGCATTAAATAAAAAAAAAGTTTGAAAAATAAGAAAAGAGCAATGAGTATCGGAGATGGTGTGTGTGTGTGTGCGTGTGTGTGTGTGTGTGTGTGGCAGAAGGAGGGGGGTTAAATGGAAGAATTTAAGCAGAGGACAACATGTTTTTCTACTTTTTAAAACTATTGTCTTTGTTTCTTTGCAGTCTGTCTTCACTGTTATCAGGGAGCATGCAGGGTAGTTAAGGATTAAGGTCTTGGGTTTTTTACGCCATAAGGTGCAGAATTAGAGCTTTTCACATGACCTCCATTGTCATTTTCTAACAATTCAAACAAGGAAATTGTAAAACTCTAATTAATCAGTATAATAGAGGCCAGATGAAGCACTGCCAATTGGAGCTCGTCTTGCACAAGGTGAAGTGGTTTTGTTCACTGGCTGTCTTCTTCACAGTGGCCTGGTCTCTCTTTATTTCACTCATGTGCCTCTCTCACTCTACTCTCTCATAGCTTTGTACTTGTGTGTTTTTTTTCTCTGAAAAGCAGAAAAGGGTTCTCCTCTAGAGGGCCAGGAGGTGATGGCTGTGTTATTAGGGCATTAATTGTGGCCAATTATAGTTGTGCGATTGCCTGCTCACTACCTGCCGCATGCGGTTTGCCTGTGGGAGTCGAGCAGTGATCCAACCATCAGCCGGCCTTCACCAATTTTAGTAGCTGCTTGTTTCACTGAATACTGACAGCTCACTTTTCATCTTCTAATGTTTTCTTCTTTTCTGCTTTGAATGAATGCAGCTAAGCATGTAGCAAATATAGAACTGTTAGAAGGATATAGGTTTTTTTTAAAAAAGGTACAGTAATCATCTAAGAAGATCTGAAAGCTCAATTCAAATTTTTTGCTGTTTTTTAAGCATGATTGTTCATACTACTAATGAAATGTGACTAGTGTCAGACATCTGTGTGAAAGATGTGTGACCCTAAAACGACTCACAGGTGCAGAAGAACATCGACATCTCACTGTTTACGGAACTAATAATAAATGGAGTTATTTAAGGATGGATTTTAAATATTCATAAATGGGAGTCCACAGGATTGTTACAAAATAATAACAATACAAAGAAATCTCATAAAAGAAAGAACCACTAATAGTGTTGGTCTTTTGTGGAGAATTGAGTATAACCTCTGCAGAGAAGTCTGTTTGGATGCGTGGTCAGTCAGGAGCTGTAGGATTGCCGTGAGATGNGTTTTCCCTTTTGTTGGCATAAAATGTTGGCAATAATTATTTTTTGCCTCTGTAAATGTTTGTGACATTTTTTTTTACAAAAAAAATTGTATCTATTTTTCTTATTCATCACTCTTAATCTAGTCATTTTGTCTCTTTACATAAAGATACTACCACCATTATTCCTTGACACACACACACACGCACGCACGCACGCACGCACGCACGCACGCACGCACGCACGCACGCACGCACGCATGCACGCAAACTGTACGGACAACATACACAGGCCACTACCACACACATTCTCTAGTTGGCCTTGATGAATGGGCCAAGTTTAAATTATTTTGCGCAGATCTCATTTATTCCCTTGAAGAAGAGATCCAGCCTGTTTATTCATTTTACATTTGCACCCGGGTTTCAATATCTCTTTCCATGCCTGCAAAGAATTTACTTGTCTTCCAACCAAGAGTAAAAAAAAGGTTGGAATAGCAAAGACTGAGACAAAAAGACAGACGAAAAGGGGAGGGGAAAAAAAGCAATTTACACAATGTACATAAAACAATGCTCTCAGACTTTGATAACCTGCATAAATTATAGACTATAATTAAATATTATACCCGCTGAATCACCAAGGAGAGAGGACGGTTTGAGAATAGACACAAGGATACAAGCACAGAAAGGAAGGAGAGGGGAAACAAAAGATGGAGAAAAAGAGGAGAACACAGCAGCGCTATAGTTGGATCTCATAATTGTTTGTATTGATTATTTCTTAGGGTGGAATGATTTTAAAACAAATAAGAACAGCGAGTCGGGTAAAGAAGGCCAGAAATAAGGTCGATGAAATTGCTATTAAAAGGCATCTTCTTTTAACCATAGTGAGATAAAAAGAAATAAAGGTATTTTTTCTGGCATTGTCAGATCGACTTAGTGGTGGCCCATATAAATTAAATGAAATATTAAAAATGTAAGTGGCTCTGCTAAGGGTAGGCGTGGCAACCGTCTGTGGTAGGCTTACAATTGACCCAAAAATATTCCAATTAGCATAACTAAACAGTGTCTGAGTGTGTGGAGAGAAACGTGGACACATTTGTTCACTCACTTGTTCCTCTGTGACCCAGAAATGAAAGAAATGAAAGAAGCTAAGATTACGCGGCTATCATTATTTCTGGTAGAGAGAAGGAAGACGTTTTCTTCCCATCCTGGCCTCTAAGTATATATATTGCATGCTCTGCACGGGTAAACTAGTTTGACAAAATGATGCCAGCAACTATATAACCAGATTTAACAAAATAAATAAAAAGAGAAATAACATTCTCTGTGCCTAAGTGGGGAAATTCAGGTGTACCAGGCAAAAAGGAAGCGTGAAGATTCATATATAGATATAAGGAAAAATTTAAAACAAATGAAAAAATAAAATTATTTATGAAGGAGATCATTTAATACTCAGATTCAAAGTAATGTACAACTAAGTGGGATTATTAAAAAAGGGCAAAATGTGTATGTATATTTGTGCATTAACAGACTATTTACCAGAAATTGAAAGACTATGCAGATAACATCAGGGATGTAAATAATTCACTGAGTCTGAGTTTGTTGGCAGCAGTGATGGTCTGATAACTGCTGGAAGGAAGGATGTATAATATCACTCCTTTGTCTGCCGAGGATGCAGCAATCTGTCACTGAAGGAGCTCTGCGGTTCAGATTCAGCCTCACAAACTGTGGTCTGTTAGTGAGGGAGTCATGGATCCAGGTGATTGTTGAGTCTCCTCCTCCAGAAGACACCTTCTGGAGTTTCTAACAAAGCAGATCAGGCTGAATTGTGTTAAACACAGAAATCAAAGAACATGATCCTCACAGTGCTGCTTGCTTTCTCCAGATGACAGTGGGATTGTTGAAGCAGGTATATGATGACATCTTCAACTCCAACTCCACAGAGTTAAGCAAACTGCAGGGGGTCTGGATATGAGCTTGTCTGCTTACTCAGGTGGGCCAACAGGAGTCTCTCCACTACCTTCATCATGTGAGATGTCAGGGCAACAGGTTTATAGTCCTTGATGACTGATGGGTGAGTTTTCTTCACTACTGGAACCAGGCAGGATGTTTTCCACAACAGTTGAAACTTCTCTTGAGTCAACTGCTGCAGATTCCCACAGATCTGCTCTGGAGCCTCAGGTCTTCAGGGTTCTGGGGCTGACACCATCTGGACCTGCATTAGAAAGTTAAGACATGTTTGTAGTTTCTCTGAAGCCACGCAGAGGACATAACAAATAAGAATAAGGTAGTCAGGTAAGTAGAGATCAAACCTTTTCACCACTTCTGTTCAAACTGTCTCTCTGGCTGTTTCTGATGTCCTTCATTTCATTTGATCACACAGCTTAAATGTTTTTTGTTCATAACAGTCTTCAGAATTGTTGGTTTATCTTTTTTTTGTTCTTTCAGGATATTTGGAGAAAAAAAAAAAAAACATGTACATGTTGCTGTTGATGGTCGACATCTGCTGGCAACCAGCTGCTGTGTGGGAGCTTACCTCCACAGAAAGAGCTCTACATGGATATAAAACTTATCAGGTACATCTAACAGATAAGAAAGGACAGCATTCTGCAAACAAAAAGAAAAAAACAAACATATTTTGTAATCTAAAATGGCCCCATAGATATTGTTTTATAAAGAACAATCTCTTACACGTTTTCAGGCTTTCTGTTCTGAAATGATGCTTCTTTTAATTTTTTGATTGACATGTAAGTAATGGTTGCTAATAGAAGGACTGCTGCACAGACACATTCACAACCCAAACTGCAGTCTTTAACTTTCAAGTAAAAACACACTATCTAACGACCACTCCATCTTTGTCTCTCTGCCTCTCCCCCCCATTGTTTATTCAAATTTTACAGATGGGGTACTTTTTCCAGTTCAGCACCTTCACCAGTTTTGTGAGAGAATGGCATTATGCCTGTGTTATTATGCAATTCATCACCAATAATAGATTTGTTTACGGCGGCTCTCATCTCTCGCCTGCTCTCAGCGCTGCATTTCAAAATAATAATAATAATACATAGTGTATAATGACGGTAATGGTACGAAGGCTTTGATAATAGATGTGCTTGGAAGGATAAGGGAGCCTTGATCAGCCTGGGTCTCAGCTCAATTGTCTTCAAAGCACTGTTTAATGTAGAATAGGCATCCTGGGAGATTGTCTCAAAACCAAGAAAAAGGTGGGTGTACGGATAAGAGCGATCAACGCACCGATGGGAAAACGCGTGCACACACACACAGCACACCCATCAGCACACACACCGGCAGTAATACACTACATACTCAAATAAGCTCCCATGCAACCACCCACTGGTGCATCTCTCCTCAGAGAGCTCTCTGGTGTAAATGTGTTAAAACTCTCCCTTGGTCTTTGGCTTCTGTTGAATAAATTTGTGTTTTACTCTTCAATGTAGCACTTTAAACTCTGGCTATTTTCAGCATGTTTTCTCCCGGCCTCCTCCCGGGTTTTAACTGAGATCTCAAGCTGCTGACAGATTTAGCAGCACTTGTTGTGAGAATGTGTAATGGCAAATTGAGGTGAACAAGTTTTATCGTTAGTCGCATTTATTCATGGAACAGCATCTTCTCAGATTCCCCTAAAACATCAATCCTCCAGCTGCAGCTGATCCAGAACGCTGCTGCTGGAGTTCTGACTAAAACCAGGAAGATGGAGAACATCACCCAGTTCTGCAGTCCTTCCACTTAGAGAACAGACTTTAAAATACTGTTGGTAGTTTATAAGTCACTGAACAGCTTAGCACCATAATACATTAAAGATCTTCTGCTGTTGCATCAACCTTCCAGACTTCTCAGGTCTTCTGGTTCTGGTTCTGGTCTGCATCCAGAACCAGAACCAAACATGGAGAAGCAGCATTCAGCTTCTATGCACCACAAATCTAGAACAAACTTCCAGAAAACTGCAAAACAGCTGAAACACTGAGTTCTGGCATCCTATGTTTTAGTTCTCTTCCTGGTGGTAGTAACAACCTCTTCAGCATGTCAGTGTTCTTCTTCTTAGGCATCTAATGATCCATCATTTGATCAGGTGCATAAAACTAGGGAGAACTAAAACATACAGGATGCCGGCCCTCCAGGAGCCACTTTGGGCTCCACTGCTTTAAATCAAGACTAAAAACCCAGCTATTAAGAGTTACTTTTGAACCATAATAAATGAAACATTTAATGTGTTTTAATGTTTGCTATTGCTTTCTCACTGGATGACTGTATGCTGTTTTTATGACTTCATAATATTGTATTTTTATGATA
Organism: Poecilia formosa; assembly: GCF_000485575.1. Classification (NCBI taxonomy): domain Eukaryota; kingdom Metazoa; phylum Chordata; class Actinopteri; order Cyprinodontiformes; family Poeciliidae; genus Poecilia; species Poecilia formosa. The sequence continues at coordinate 621,474 of NW_006800158.1, forward strand.
TAAAGCATTTCAACTGCATTGTTGCTGAAATGTGATACACAAATACATTTTATTGATTGGTTGAGTGTTGGGATAAAAGAGTAATATTTTTAGTAAATTACATCTATTAGCCATAATAGATGTAATTTACTATTATGAGACAGATCATATTATAAAGGCAAGATTGTCTGCCTCCTCCCTGTGGTCCTACTGCCATCTGCAAAAATGTATCGCTCCAAGTCAGAAACAACCAATCAGAGCCAGGAGGAAGGGCTTGGTGCTGTCAGTCACTCTCATGCACATCCTGGTCACATCCCCTGTGCAGGGTATACAAGCTCACTACGTGTTTGCTGCAGCTGTGCTAATGGCCCAAACCACTAATAAGTGGGAAAAGCTTCAGGGTACTCACTGAAACCCATTAGCTCTCCATCTGCTGGACACCAATACTTACAAGGGCTCATCAAATCTGTAAATTCAATGTTCACAAAGCATGGTTCAAGAAACATTACCTCACCACCGTTGCGTTTTACTCCACTGTGCTGCTTGCTAATGCTCTGCTATGCTAAGGCTCTGCAGTAATAAATCCCATCTGAACTTTGTTGCAAGATGCTGCTGTGTTAGACTGTGCATGATTACGTTAATATTTGATGTTGTGTGGGCCAAATGAATTGGATCTGAAAGCAGGAAAACCATGTATTAGAAACCTGTTATGGCATAAAGCATAATGGCTTTATGCAATTCATAAGGGAAGCCTAATGGCATTAGGCAGGAATTCTAATACAAACTTGACTGAACATAATTTTTCATGATTGGCAAGACTATTTATTCAAAATGATTAGGTTTATATCTAAAACTCTGAAAGGTTGTCATTCATGGCACAGTTGGTAACAGTTGTTGCCCTTCAGCAAAAAGGTCTTGGTTTTAAATGCAGGCCAGGTCTCTGCCTGAAACTTATATGTCCCCCCTGTGCATGGTTGGCTATCTCCAGGCTCCTCTGTTTCCCCTAACAGTCCATGCATGCATGTCAGGCTAGATGGACACTTCAATTTGCCCCTGAGTTTGGATGAATGGTTGAGGTTATGGGTGTGTCTGTACTGACCTGAGAGGCAAGGGTGTACCTTTCCTCTTGTCCAGTAGAAAACCTCCATGTGACTGTGCATGGATAAACCACAAATCAAAATAGGCCACAATTTATTAAAAAAAATATCTCTAGAAATCTCCTTGTTGGCTTTTTTGTTGTGGATTACGTTTTGTTCTGCTCTGGCTCCCTGTTTATTTTTATTTTTTCACCAAATCTCAATTCACTTACTTCCTCTGTCTCTTTGCATTTGGGTCCACCATCAACCGTCACCGAAACACGACAGTTGGGTTATAAATCTCTGAACGGCTTATCACCAAAATACATCGATATTATCTTGCCAAGTGTCATTGTTACAATCACTTGCATATATACTTACATAATTAATATAAAATAATACTCTCATCATATATTCAAAAGATGATCACTCTCTTTACCAAATCTTCCAAAGCAAGTGACGTGTGCATCTTGGTGGTCAATCATTTTTACCTGGTTGCAGTTCTTTAGTATGTCCATGCTTCAACAGCCTGTCTGGGAATGCTATGTCTGTTTTATGTGGTGAAACACTGAGGAATGCTGAAGCATCACAGAATGCCTCTTGTAATTAGATTTCTGTATGTGTGTGTTTTTTTCTTCGTTTTTTCTGCAGTTTGTGATTGGCGTTGAATGCAAAGTGTCTGCCAGTGATCCTCATGAATGCCGAAGTAGCTCATTGACTGAGAAACAGGTCTTGTTAGCAGTTGAGTAAGCAGCAATAGAAATATAAGCACTTAAACTATTTATTCATGCAGACTGCGCTGCCCAGGCTTTTTGAAGGTAAAAAGAAGCATATGTGTGTATGCGTGTGTGTGTTTGTATGACTGTTCCTCCACATGCGTAACAGGGCAAAATTAAGGAGCTTGACTAAGATAATTGTAGTATTTTTCCCCATTTTAGCAGTTACATTAAGACAAAATAAAAGTATATCTAACCAATGAATTTAAGAAGTAAATCATTTTGTTTTAGAACTTTTTTTTTTTCAACTTTTTACAATTTTCATTCTTTTCATGTAAACCTTGCAATGTAAACTTTATTTTTTGTTTAGGGCTGCTGATTTGTGGTTGCTACGTCCCATTTTACCAAATGTCTCAACCTCTTACCACCATCTGCATTTTGAGAACTAATTGAGGTGGATGAGAGTTATCTGCCTTGATGATCTGGTCTGATCACTTTACCTTCACAACTTCACCTTCTTTATCGAAAGTCCACTTTCAGTAAAAGTGTTGATCTATTAGCTTCTCCTTCCCTGAAGTAAACACGAGTGCAGTGTTTCCGAAAATCTGTCAGACAGTGGGACGTTACAGACATAATTGAATATTGTCAATATTATCATAAAACTTACAATCGTCTGAAATGTTGACTGATGTGCTTCCCTGTCAATCTTGCAAATATATATCCTTTAAAAAATGGTGAAAAATGTTGGGCTGTACAGTGTGACAAATATGTTGCATGAGTGATGAAAAATACTTACAATAAAGATCTAAGTGTGACTTTAAACCATTTTTATTAGCAAGGAATATTTATGTCAGATTACAATTAAACCTGTAGGGAGTTACTGTAAAGCTTTACTGAAAAGAGACTAAAATAAGAATCCAGTCGCCATCCAGTAGGTCTCAAATTCAGAAACGCTTTCACAATCATCATCATCAGATTCATTACTGTCAGGCATTTTTGCTGTATCTTTATTAAAAGCCGTAACGATAACAGCTGCGACAATAATTTGTCACATGTATAAAATTCTTATCTGCGATGTTTAAAGTACAGTGTAAAATATGCTAATGTTAGCAGTAGCTACAAAACCCACTACACTACTAAGCAGATACAAATCTGCAGTACTTGTCCTGCATGTTTCAAAAATGTCCTCCATAAGACACTCTTACATCCATGGGAAAAAAACAAAACAAAACAAAAAAAAACATTCACCTTCTTGAGAGTTGTCTTTGCACCTCATTGTTGTAAAGAATAAATCAAATTTTAATGGAAAACCCATATTTTTTAGAGTAACATGACAATCTGCACAACCTATGATAAAGTACAGTTACATAGGCTTTGTAATGGTCTTTTGCTAACAAACTGATTAATTTTAAAATGTGATCCAAAAATACTTAAAAAAAATAGATGTTCTTTTGTATTTTCCCACGCTTTTACAACAGTGTGAACTTCGTTTGTTTTGTGATGACCGTCACGTGTGGCATGCTTCTTCTGACAGGATGGTGAACAAAGAACAGAAGAGTAACGGGCAAACTGAATTGTTTCTATGAATGAGCGGCCATAAGCTAATGTTAATGTGACAGTGAGTGTGTGTGCATGCATGTGGGTGCGTGTGTGTGTGTCTTACCTAAGTGAGTACAGAGGGTGAAGTGGGTTATAGAAACTAGAACGAAAAAGGAAATTCTTTTATTTGTTTTATCAAATATTTCCCTTTAGAAATTCAATACTCTTTTGAATATTGAGTCTGAAATAGAATGTGCTCAAGACTTTACCCTGCCCGCTTTTAGTCATAAGTTATGCACTGAAACAAAGAGATAGTCTCTATTTTTGTTCTCTCAGCACACGGGCCCGAGCAAATGCCTTTTAAAAATCTTTAAAATTGTCCATTCAACTCAAAGTTACTGAGTGTAGCAAAATGTCGAAGACATAAAGTCGGGGAAGATTGAATAAAATAATGCGAGGGGACAGATTAGTCATGGAGTTGAGCCCACACGCTCTTTCAGCCACTGCACAATGCCACTTTTTATAAGCGGCCCCCATCTCCACAAAGGCTGCGTTCAATATATCGAGAATGATACATGGTCAGACGTGTAATCTCTCTTTGATTCTCTGCTCTCATTCATCCCACAACCTTTTCAGGCCTGACACTGATGAGCTACTGGGCTCAATCACGCACACACGCAAACACACAGTCAAACGTGTATGCTCATTATCCATCACCAGTGTGCATAGAAGTAAAAGAACGTGTGTCTACGTGGTTGCACTGAAAAACGATCATGTGTTTTCACAATGGCAACCTGTGCCCTTCAGGTCCCAGCTGCGCATCACTTCCAAACTACTGAGTGACATGAAATAACTGTTATTTTATGTCACTTAGCATCCAACATGTAGTCGTACCATTCTCTCTGAGCTTCCACTGTGTGTCATCAACTCATTGTAAAGTTGAAGCCACACACAGACCTCATTAACATTAATCAATGCCGTGTCTATATGGAACCATGATTTAGATATATTTTTGCTTGTTCATAATGTGGCCGTTCGTCCAGTAATGCATGGATAACGACTGTGCTCACAGTGTGTTTATTATTAATCTTCCGTCACTCATACATGAACATTCCCAGCTCACTTACAGTGGTCGTCACACTGTCGTCATCTCACTGTTGATGGCATTTCCACTGCCTGGAGACGCCAGAGCAGCCTGCTGCAGGCAGGTCTGCTCAACTTATCCATAATCAAAAGACGTCAGTTTATAATAAGTGTAATTTATAACGTTCCAACATGCACAACATTGGCCCTTTCAATAATTTGACTCCTAGGTGATGAGCATGTACCTGGTCATTAGTACCAGCTGGTGTTGGGCAAAAACACCAGCCTCAAACTTCGATGACAGAAGATCTCCACTCTGGTTTACTGCTGCCAACAAAGTCAGATATGTTTTTTTTGTTTGTTTGTTTGTTTGTTTTTTCATTTGATTCTGTATAACAAATAGACTTCTGTTTAAACTGATTTTGTTAGTGCTTGCTGTGAATGTAACTAATAAGGCCTGCAAGTTGTCGAGAAGCATTTCCTTGTGCGTTTCTATGACATCACAGTGACTAGTTGAAGTCAACTCAACTTCCGTCATTTTGACCTTGACTTTAAATAAAATATGAGGTTGTACGACCTCCAGTATGCTCTAAGATAGTGTTTCTCTATTCCACTGCCCTGCCTCATTTACTGCCACACACCTAAATGGAATAAGTAGGTGATTAACAGGTTTTTGCAGCACCTGATGGCTTGCAGAGGAGGTCATACAATCATTTGAATCAAGTGTTCTGGAACAGAGACACATCTGACATACGCTGGGCAGTGTTCCCTGGACCAACACTGGGTAACACTACTGTAAAGCAAGGGTCCTCCAATCCAGGCCTACAGGCCCAGGGTCCTAAAACCTTTAGATGTGTCTCTGCTTCAACACTCCTAAGTCAAATAATTAAGTCATCAGCAGGACAATAGAGAGCTCCACTGCACTGAGGAGGTGATTTAAACATTTTGTTCAGGTGTGTTGGACCACGGACTCATATAAAAGTTGCTCCTGTTCCGCTTATAACAGTTCTAACCATGCAGAGACACCACAAGATGCATTAACAAACCTAGCGCTTGAAGTATTTTCCTATGCTATTTTATCTCTGCCAAGACAGCTTCTTATTTGAGACATTAAATGCATGAGGTGAGCTTATCTGCTTGGCTATGTCTGTGCAGAGAACCAGACTTTTTAAGGTACCCATGACATCACAAAGTTTCCTTTCTGAAACTCCTCCTCTCCCCAACCAACAAGAGCTGAACTACTAATTCAACTCTTGATGAATCAGTAGCTATGCCGGCTTCCTGTATTCAGTCCTTCTGTAAAACAGTCTGGTGCAACAGAACAGCGTTGGTCATGACCACCCTGACTACATACACCATATAGACTGTAGATGTTCCTGCACAGCTAAATGAGTTATTCTGCCACATGACAAGCCATGCTCTAAATTTAGAGCTCCAAAAGTTTGGAACAAAGTCTTTGAGGTAAGCGGGGCTGAGTGGGACTGCAGATGCCCAACTGATGCGTCTGGTTCCAGTTGACCTGTGGGTGGAACCCGTGTCCATGGAATAAGGAAGTCCCTGACCATATCTGCTTAGTGCACTTCTGTTGCAACTGCCTGGTCAGTGGTGGAGTGTCAGGCAGCCAGTAAGCCAACGGGAACCTTCGGTGGCTGGTCCCAACTGCTCCACGATCTGCTGCGGAGTGGACTACAGGAGAGCATCTAGGACTAATCACATCAGATTCCCACAATGTGTGAGGAAACCATCTGGCTTCTGCTTCAGGGAAACCACTCCTCTAAATACTCCTTCCTAATTAGGTCAGATGGGTTCCAGTTGGAGGCCACGCCTGCTGGTTGCATCCTGCAGAGAAAAAGTAAGAGACAACAAAAACCAGCCCAGCTCCTGCACACAGCACCGTGGATACGACAGGAAAATTATATAAAGAGCAAAAACAACAAGTTCTAAAACACACTTTGGCCACTAAAAACCTTTTGCGAAGAATTGTGTGGAACTTGAATCAAATGCCAAAATTTGATTAACTGTAAAGATGTTTTTCTAATAATTGATTGTCAAAAGTTGCCTGACTTGCAGAAATTAAGGAATAATTCACTTCTTTCCATTTTGCAATCCAATAGGCTCTGCAAGTTTGTGCTAACTAACCAAACTGCAAACGACCATTGGCCTTATCACCAGAGGATTTTTATGAAATTCACTGTAGGTTGATGTCTGTACATAAACCAGTCTCTTTATTTAAAAATGGGACTACCTTATAATGACTTTCAGTCATAATTAGAAAACAAGCACAATTTTTCTTTTCCCTGACTCTTTCCCTTTTTCTATCAGTCACTGTCTCTCGTTCTCACACACACACCGCCCCTCCGCCTTTCCTTTCTCTTTCCTTTTTTACACCAGTAGCACCTGGACCTGCACTATTCATCATACTGATGACTCGGAACATGAATTAGTTTTCTTTTTTTATGGTGGGAGATGAGAGGGCCAGATGGCATTAAATAAAAAAAAAGTTTGAAAAATAAGAAAAGAGCAATGAGTATCGGAGATGGTGTGTGTGTGTGTGCGTGTGTGTGTGTGTGTGTGTGGCAGAAGGAGGGGGGTTAAATGGAAGAATTTAAGCAGAGGACAACATGTTTTTCTACTTTTTAAAACTATTGTCTTTGTTTCTTTGCAGTCTGTCTTCACTGTTATCAGGGAGCATGCAGGGTAGTTAAGGATTAAGGTCTTGGGTTTTTTACGCCATAAGGTGCAGAATTAGAGCTTTTCACATGACCTCCATTGTCATTTTCTAACAATTCAAACAAGGAAATTGTAAAACTCTAATTAATCAGTATAATAGAGGCCAGATGAAGCACTGCCAATTGGAGCTCGTCTTGCACAAGGTGAAGTGGTTTTGTTCACTGGCTGTCTTCTTCACAGTGGCCTGGTCTCTCTTTATTTCACTCATGTGCCTCTCTCACTCTACTCTCTCATAGCTTTGTACTTGTGTGTTTTTTTTCTCTGAAAAGCAGAAAAGGGTTCTCCTCTAGAGGGCCAGGAGGTGATGGCTGTGTTATTAGGGCATTAATTGTGGCCAATTATAGTTGTGCGATTGCCTGCTCACTACCTGCCGCATGCGGTTTGCCTGTGGGAGTCGAGCAGTGATCCAACCATCAGCCGGCCTTCACTAATTTTAGTAGCTGCTTGTTTCACTGAATACTGACAGCTCACTTTTCATCTTCTAATGTTTTCTTCTTTTCTGCTTTGAATGAATGCAGCTAAGCATGTAGCAAATATAGAACTGTTAGAAGGATGTAGGTTTTTTTTTTTAACAAAAGGTACAGTAATCATCTAAGAAGATCTGAAAGCTCAATTCAAATTTTTTGCTGCTTTTTAAGCATGATTGTTCATACTACTAATGAAATGTGACTAGTGTCAGACATCTGTGTGAAAGATGTGTGATCCTAAAACGACTCACAGGTGCAGAAGAACATCGACATCTCACTGTTTACGGAACTAATAATAAATGGAGTTATTTAAGGATGGATTTTAAATATTCATAAATGGGAGTCCACAGGATTGTTACAAAATAATAACAATACAAAGGAATCTCATAAAAGAAAGCACCACTAATAGTGATGGTCTTTTGTGGAGAATTGAGTATAACCTCTGCAGAGAAGTCTGTTTGGATGCGTGGTCAGTCAGGAGCTGTAGGATTGCCGTGAGATGAGCTTCAGTGACAGACTCCTTTCATAATTTTCAGAATTCTAATTTTCATCCATTTTTTACATCCATATTTATGCCATCTAACTTCTGCTGGTGCAGAATTATGACCCATGTTTCACATCAAAGATGTAAACGTCAGCTTAAATAAATGGTCCTAAAAGCTGGTGACAAAGTAAACAAACCAACCAGGCAGAAACCAAAAATATTTAGCTAAAGGTTAGCTAAATCTGAAGACTCTTTCAGAACTATTGGATATGTCTCTAACTTAGCCCCACGTATGAAAGTGGCATAGATTTGATTTTTTTGAGGGGTGATAAGATTGGAATTTGGCCATTCAGACTACTGCAATCAAAGCTATGTGCTTTCCCAGTTAATAAATGCAGCCATGATCAGAGCTATGTGCTCTATCAATTAATAAGCGTATTGTTGTGATGGCTTAATAAGCTCCTCTGGGTTTTTGGCAGGAATGTGACGCCGTAGATTCACAATTACACCAGGGAAGACTTGCAAAGGTAAGTTAAGAAAGTACATGAACCACTGACAAGAACAGCAGGAGGGCCCTCAGAAAAGAGAGATGGATTAAAATAATAATTGACTAGTTAACTAATGGAAAATTATTGGTAAATTAGTCATCTTGCAAAGGATAATTTCTTGCAGCACTAGTCAAGAGGAGATTTTTCAGCCACTAAAGAGCACCACCTGTTAAATCTTGTATTTAGATTTTATAACTACACAGAGAGGCTTTGTGAAGATTTGTTTTCTTTGTCTTCATCACTATAAGAAAAATGTAACGATACACAAAATGTCTTCTGTCTCCAGCAGCTGATGTAGCTGCCAGTGAGCTAACTTTTAGCTAAATGTTTACGGTTTTTACAATGATCTGGTTGGTCTGTTTAACTTGTTACCAGCTTTTCAAATTTGTAGGACTATGGTGATTGCAGCCAAGGGTCTGTTTTTATGCTACAGGACAGCCAAAACAATAAACTGAAGCAGTTTGACAACCATCTGTTTTATCCATAGCTTTAAATGGAGCAGATGAACACAAGACACACAGCAAACGTTCACACTAAGAGCCTTCAACATAAGCTCTGAACTTCAAATTACACATTTTAAACACTAATCAAAACTGCTTAAACAATCTTTCCACTCGTAAAAACAATAATCTGAATTCTGCATGCAGTGTGTGCTCAGAGTACATACACACTGTCATTTGTCTTTAAAACAACACGTAGAAAATGCTTCAATACTGTATGAGGGCACAATAAGGGATGTCGGACCAACAAAGTTTTAACAGCTGAAGGTAACATAGTTACTTGATTGTGCTATAAAATAACAATGTGCCTGGAAAATACATACTACCCCTTTAAATAAACTAAACATGCAATACAATATTTAACAGAATATAGTAATCAACATTTTGTTGTAAATGAATGTGTTAATGATTGTAGATGAAACTTGTAAGTAGGGCTTTGCTTGCTTGAATTGACAAAAGAGAAATTGCAGATATCCAAATATCTTGATCGTCAATTTTTATTTTCTTGGCCAAGACTTTTTCTAATTTGCAAACACAATAAAAGGATAGACACACAATTTTTCTCTTCATTGTTTGAAGATAAATTACACCAAATTTATCTTGTTTTAGATCAATTAGAAATAAAAAAAAGTATTTCTATTCGCTAAATGCAGAGAGAAATAATATATTTGAAATTTCTTAAAAATCTACATTTTACACACATTTCTCAATATCCTAGGAGAAATACGATCTCTATCCCTTTAATTTTCATCAGAACTCTTGCTGCAGCACTTTGCAGCAGCTGAAGGCTTTTAGCTGCATTTTGTGGTCTCTCTGACCACAAAATGATACAATGGTCCAGCCTTGAAGTAACAAATCCAAGATACGGGCTCACTATGCACAAGCAAAATACTTGCAGATATCTCAAATGGCCAGTGATGTGTCTTCATTACACGGCCCATGCTTTCCTACTTGGCTTCATGACCTCTGGACCCAGTTCCATTAAAATTCTTGATGATCTTGATACAAGCCCTCCTCCCCTTCCTTATCATTCAGCATTTCCTGACAAGAGGATTTTAATTTCAATTTTTAACCAGATGCAAATAAAACAGCAGCTCAGGGATTCAAAGGAAGAAAAGAGAGGGAGGAAAGGGATGAGGAGCAGAGGATGAAAACTTCAAGGAAATTGTTGCTGGGAGGTTGAGTCTATTTGCTGCACACCAAAGGGGGTTAAGACAAAGTTTGGCTGGTGAAGACAAGCCAACAGAGACACAAAGCACCAAATCTGAAAAGTTTCTGAAGCATTGTTTAGAATCCCTAACAAGGGGGACTGTGAACGAGGAACATAATTTGGATTTCCTCCCCCCCTTCTCTGTTTTTCTTTCCATGTACTCAAGCACATAAATAGCTAGCTTAACAACTTGATGCTATTTTGAATAGGGGCTGCATCTCCCCGCGGATTTCCATGAGTGAGGCAATTTGCCGGCGAACAGGTGCATTTTTAATGCTTTCATACAATTAAAACAGATTTTTTTCTCCCTTTCCTGTATTCAGAGGCCCCATCTTTTCTTACCTAGGCTGAATTGATTTAGTTTGTCTAATTAAACTCAGAATAAAATGTTAATTACCTAACAAGGTCACCTCTCTCTACCACCAAATTTACCATTGGTATTCTTTCTTCAACAGTATTTTCTTCAAGGATTCAAAGGGGCCGTAGAAGAATGGTGTTAATTGCCTGAATGCTGTGTCCCATTTTAGAATCTCAACGTCTTTCCTTTCCTTGGGTCTTTTTAATCTTTGAGAAAATGGGAATTCATTGTGTCATTGTAACATTCCCTCTTGTGCTTCACTTAGAAACAATGTGTCAACTCATCACAATGTGGTCTTTGTCTACATTTACCAAGTTTCTCATAGTCTGACTGGAGGAAAATAGGGAGACTAATGGGAACAATGGTTTGTGTTAAGGAGGAGCCTGAATCACATATTGACTTTTGGTGGATTTCTTTAATGTTTTAAACCTTTACTCTGCCATGCTGGGAAATTATTAAATGACATTAAATTTTAAGGATTTTTTTTATGATTAAGTTTTTATTTAATTTTTGGTTAAACTTGAATTGAAAAAAACAAACAAACAAACAAACAAAAAAAAACTTCTACTTCAGGTTTTTGTTGCTCAGTGAAAGAGTCATGAGGGCCCAAAAAATTATTTGTGAAGGGGAAAATGTTGACAGATGTATTTTAGCAGAAACTGAACTCTCTGTGTTTGATGAGTTGAGAAAGCAGAGTCATGTGAGTACAGAAGCTGATTGTTGCATCCAACATAATAAAAGTAAAGGCTTCTAATCTGACCTGAATTCTGATGTTTCTGGTCATTCAATCCAGACAAACAGTAGAAGAACAGAAGAAAAAAACAAGTTTAAGCAGCGAAGAGCAAAGAGAAAAGAATCAGGGATGGTCAGGAGCAAAGAACAGAGAAGAGGACGCAGACATGGAGGTAAATTAGGCATGTAAAGTGAGGTTGATATAAAGTGACTGAGTGTGGTGACCTCCTGCCAAGAATCAGCCCACTCTTCAACAAATCTTCCTCCTTGCTGACAATCAGACAAACCCGTCTCCACTTTCCCCCATCTACATCATTACTCTGGGTCGGCTGTATTGATAAGCATGGTTTGTATCTGGGTTTCTTAAAATTAAAAATGTTAGCTGAAAATACAGTATAATATTTGCTATACAAATAATCAGGCCTTTTTGCAGGATCAAGGTTGGATGGATGGATAGATGGATGGATGGTGCGTAAATAACATCTACACTATTGTTTAATAGTTTTAGTCCTACTTTACATATATTTATATCAAATTTTAGCATTTGCTAACAAAAAACTACACACAACAAAACTTTTCAAAGAAATGGCGACCCAAATCCTGTTACAGGAGAGAGAAGAAAAGTACTATAAAGAAAGAAAATCCTATTTTTGTGGGACTTTGACCATGACTATTTTGGCTCATGTGACAAAAGTTCAAACATGTCAAGTTTAAACAGATTAACTTTGAGAAAAATGGTAACCAGATCTTTCTGTTCCTTGTTGTGTTTTGGAAAACTAACAACAGTCTTGAATGTCTTCCAGTTGTGTATAACTAGTATGGTGGAGTTTTGGTTGTTTGAAATGGCTACATTATGGCAGAAAGAATTGCTCCTCAAGGCAATTGAGACAATTTCTAATGTCTTTGCTTCTTGACCCAACTGGAATCGCTTCTTAACTAGCAGATTTAAGACAGTGCTTCTTGGTGATGAGCAGAACTGTTTTCTTTTTAACAAGTCCTACTTGAGTACAATGTTTTGTTTTTTTTATCTTAGTTTTTATCTCAAAACACAGAAACAGCTTTTTTAAATGAAAAAATAAAATGAAAATTAAACATCCCATAACTTCCATGTTTCAGCAGTGTCCACAATGCAGCCTCTGTTCTGGCCAGCAGTCTGTATGTTCTTTTGTCAATTACAATCAGACATTGTAATTGCATCTTTTCCTCTGCCCTGCTATCAATCCCCTGTTTGCTCTTGTTTTCTATGCCCTCATCCCTAACTTCCCACCCCTGCACTTCTTCCTTTTGTATTTTTTTTATTTATTTTATTTTTTTTTGCTGTATTTATTTCTGCTGAAAAGCCAGTCTAGTTCATTTGCTAGTCGGCTGGGCAGAGCAGAGCTCCTATTCTTAGGCTTTTATTAACATCATGGACTGCACAACAACGGCTACAGAATCTATTATTCATTAAGTGTAACCAATATAAAATTTAAAACAGTCTGGGCTTTTTTTGTGGAATTATGTCAGGTCAGCATAATTTTCTGCCTATTACTAATATCTGTATCATCTTTTCCTTAGTCAGCTCTATTTAAATATGCAATCATTTACAGCTTTTGACTATGTGTGTGCACACCCAATTTCCAATATTCCTCTAGTAGACTTTTTTATGCTGACATCAATGGCAAGCTATTAAAGACAGTATTTCATTATTGGTTCTTCTTCCCCAGTGGTTATTTACAATCCCATATATACTAAGGACTGATATTAAAGGAGACCATTTTAATGAGGTGCTATCTGCCATGGCAATATGTCTTTCTCCGAATGAGATTGTGTTTAAAGATTTTATCAAGAAATGGCTGTTCTGCAGGGTTATGTTTTGTCCATGAAATATGCATTTCATATCTCTTTCATTTCATTAACATAATTTAATTTGCACTTTGCATTCTGTGCATAATACATATTTGATTTACAAAACAAATATTTCCATTAGAAAATGAATTTCATGCGCAGAAAAAAGGCAGAACTGAAAGATGTATTGTAAGGAAATAGGGGGAAAATGAATTGTATTATCTTTGGCTCAGGAAAAAAAAGACGCCTTGGCACAGAGAAATACACTCAATAGATTTCTTCTATGTGAGTGTGCATGCCAGTAAGTTAGTTTGTGTGAACACTGTGTATGTGTAGACTGTAAGTAAATGTGCATTATGGAAGCAATGAAAGCCAGGGTGTATTGCATAAAGTTTAGAGCAATAAAACTCAGATTGATTCACATGACTTACACAGTGGGTTCTCCCAAGCATCAGAAGAAGCATTTTGAGGAGAATCCATTTTGTGCCTCTTCCTGTAAGAATGATGCCAGCTATATGACAGCACTCTGTACAGAGTATATGAGGTGGGCTAAATAAGTATTGAACATGTTGATCCTTTCCTGTGTAAATCTATTTCTTACTCGCATAAAATTCACACCAAAAGTCAGAAACAGCCCAAGTAAACAAAGGAATCTAGACAAATGAGTCCACATCATTTGAAATACAACAACACAGGGTATAAGTATGGAACATATGAAGAGGTTGAGGTGCATAGCCAAGAAAATAGCTGAAATCTACAACTTAGCCTCTGTGCAAATTAACATTGACTGCTTTAGATCTAATGGACGGCCTATTAATGGATGGCCTATAGAAAGGAATCTCATCATCAACATATTGCAGAAGATGCAGGTCATAATGAGAGAAAACAAGAAGCTTTCTGAAAACCTCTGCCACCTTATTGTAGCAAAATATACCAGTAAAATAGAATTTAAAAAGTATTTCCTTAAGCTTTTCAATGAACAACATTGGGACTAAAAAGAACATATTTTCACCGTAGAACAGCAACATCTATGGAGGACCAATCCTGCCATTACATATAAATAATAAATGACCCATTCAATTAATTACAGGTAAAACAAATATTAACAATAAATTCAACAAAATAATACAAATATATTTATTGAATATTTGACCCGTTAAATTCAAATTCAAATATACTTTATACATTCCACAGGGAAATTAAATGTTGTTGTGACTCAATTAACTGAAGATTCACTGCAGAGGGTGTTTACTGTGGGTAGGAAGGATCTCCTGTAGCAGTCTGTATCACAGCAAATCTGAAGACACTCTGGGTGGTCAGGGTTGTCCACTGACCCCCCAGTCAGTGATTTTTGATTATTTTAATATAAATAATCAACATGATTTTTTTTAATTTTAATATAAAATTCTTCTTTACATCATAATTTCCAGAGATTCTACAGGCATGTCCAGAACAGATAACCAGTACAGAATAGAACCAGAACAGAACCAGCCTTCTTTTGGGGGCGTTTACACGACGATCCAACAAAAACGGAAGTTTTGTTCCGTTTTTGTTGGATCATTTACACGAAAACGTTCTAATTATGATCTGTGTTTACACAGTAACGGTACACATCGAAAACGTGTAATGCTCTCGCTGCGCCTAGTTGGTGCTAGGTTCTTTGAAACTGAGAGCGCATGTTTTTTTTTAAAAAAGTTCTACTAGAAGGCATGTGGATTCGTGTTTCCCTATCAGGTACGTTCTCCCATAGATTGGGAGAAAACACGTCTGATTAGGGCGCATGCAGTTGGAAAAAGTGGGATAACTTTGCTGCAACACCTTTGAGCTTTCACGGTGTCCGTAGCGGGCCCCGGACTGGAAGCTGTTTATTGCTTTTACCTTGGAATGGCCAACTATATAAATTTGATAAAATAGGAGCTCCCGCCCTTCCCATATCCGTGTCCTCTGTCACCTTTTCCAGCAGTTAAAACAGTTTAATCCGTTGCTAACAAGTCGTAACCTGTTTTTCCGAGCCGCCTTCAAACGCAACATTAACGCTGAGACGCCCGCGCTGGGTTTACACCTGTGAGGCAGCAAAGTAGACCTGCTGCTGCTGCGCAGGTGTGTGTTAGAATCATGGCAGCAAACCAGCAAAACGTAAATAACTTTGCACAGTTTTTTCCCCAAACTAACCGACTGAGTTGAGTAAAGCTGTTGGATGCAGGTAATGATAGCTAAAAGATGACTAGCTAATATCAATACAGCACGTTAAGCTTGTTAACAAGTAGCCTGTATGCTATTGATGTTGTCTATGTTCAGCTACATAGACTCATTTTGCCCCCCCCAAAATAAGTCGATGCCCCCACTGTTAAACTCGTCTGGAGCCGGGGCTGGTGCGTAGTTCTCTAGATAAGAGGCTGAACAAACAGCCGTGTATTTTGCCACCTGGGCGGTGCGAAGCGGTGAAGAGACGCTGAGGGAACCGTATCTGATGGGGAAACAGTAACACCAGTATTGTGAGTAGTTTCTTCTTCTTCTGTGGATTGTTGGAAGCAGCTATTTTTTGCGTAATACTATGCATGAGCTGGGGATTCTCTGGAAGAAAAGATCCGTTTTCTCGGTTTACACGACAACGGAAAACGGTACATTTCAGAAACATTGCACTCTGGAAGCCGTTTTCAATCTGTGCCGTTGTCAGAGAAAACATTCGGTGGTTTCGTGTAAATGCGCACTACAAACAACAAAACTTTTCCGTTTCCCCCGAAATCGTTGTCGTGTAAACGGGGCCTTTATCAAGTTATTGAGTCTTTTTAAGTCCTTGTTTTTGTTGCTGCTGCCCCAACAGAACTATTTGGAAGACTTGGACATCATGAGTGTTTACATTTGAAGGAAAAAGGTGACACATGTAACCCTGGAAACACAATGACAAGTGGGAATTGTGGGATGCGAGCCTGGGGTGAACGAGTTATTGGCCTTTTTTGGAGGGTGTAGCGCAATTCATGAAATAGATGGCAACATGAGGAAAGAACATTGTGTAGAAATAACACTGGTAATTCTAACTGACCTAAAATAAAGACATGTTTGGTCTGATGTAACTTCAGACAGTGAGAGAAGACAAAGTGTGTTTTTAGATACTGTGTAAATGGCTGCATTCTACTGTATACTGTACATCTAAAACCGTTCCTTCTTGGCTGCAGGTAACCGCTCAGCTCATGCTAAGATTTGCAGCTGTTCAAAGTGGCCGTCTTTCATGCTACTACTGAAGAAATGGATAGCTCTTCAGTCACCGCTGGGGAACTCTGAGGTATCATAAATCAGAAATTGCGAAGTCTTCGCCCTTCTTGTTTCCGTGCCCTTTTTCCCCTGGAACACAGCTAGTTTTAATTGAAGCACTTCACCTTCCTTGTTTAAAGACTATCATGGGCCCCATGATATTGTTAAGAGTGCAAACGAGATGGAGCACAGGTCTTTGGATAACACAAAGCATTTAGAACCGGCCCTAGTGAGTTCATTTTAATTTGGCTTATCTATAGGACTAAAGTAAAATCCAGGTAGAAGAGAGACAGATCCTGGGATTTAATAGGCTCAAAATGTAAAGGCAATGTCAAAGCACTTTTTTTCTAACTTTTTTCCTTTGGAAATTGTGTGTGTGCGCGTGCGTGTGCGTGTGTGTGTGCGTGTGTGTGTGTGTGTGTGTGTGTGTGGTGAGAAGGGATTGGGGATGACTTGTCTAACGAAAGAAGTGAGATTAGTGTTCCAGGGGTAACTAGTATTAGCAGGGATTTCAGGCTTGTTTGACACGGCACGCTGAAGGAATGGCTTAAAATAGATGGTGGAGGAGTTACCTGCTAGGAGGAGGAGAGGGAGAGTGAGTTAAAAAGGCAAAGAGAAGGCTAATACCTGGGCTTCATTCCGCTTTGTCGCCTCGCTGATAGGAAAGTGCTCAGAGGAAAGAACCGTTTTTCAACCCAATCGCTTTTTTCAATCCCCCCCATCTCTCTCTTTATCGGTGGCTCACTCTCCTTCTGTTAGCTCAGAGTAGCTCTCTCGCTTTGTCTCTCTGTCACTTCCTCTCCGTCTCTGTCGGCACGCCGTGATCGTGCCCAGCCACACTTTTGCTCTGAGGTGTTTCGCCTGCCCATCTAGCTTGAGATAAGTATTTCCTACCAGTCTGACAGGTACGTCGGAGTAGACGGCAGGAGGAAGTGGATTGCGTGAACCGGTACGGGGGTTTATGGGAGTTAAGGGAGCCGATAGCATCACAGTTCTCTTTTTAAGGCAGGTGGGTTTCTCAAGATGACTCTTTTAACATAATCCTCTTCTGAACTGTGTTTTAGTGCTTAACATCCAACTCTTCACACCAAATCCCGAATGAGAACTTTGAGAGTGTGGTTAACGAAGAACGAGGGGCGCGGGATTCAATATCATAACGTCTAACTCTGCAGGCTCTATTTTCAGCGTAACAGTGTGGGAGACTGTTACTTATTAAGCATGCACCTGGGGTGCGTCGTGCACAGAGCCTGTTATTGTATTGATTTTCCTGATATAGAGTGAAACCTCATTTGTTTCAGTGCACAGTGCAAATATGTTTTATTCTTGTTGTGCTTCACATCAAATCATGCAACATGCATTTTCCGCGCTGTTCAGCTTTCTTGATAAGACAGTGTTTGTCTGGGCTGTAAGGGATCTTATTGGACTTGTTCATTTTTTGAAGCAATTCAACATCTCCAACGGCTCCTCAGATCCAACTGTGTGCTGAAATATTGAGATAATAATTTAAATACATTTCTTAATCAGCTGCAATATTATGAAAGCCCACTGTTATTGGTTCCTTATTGATGGGTCTCCTTAAAGCATTTCAGTTATTTGGAAGCGAAAAACTAAGAAAAACAGTTTTTCTGTCTCTGTGTGTTGCTTTAGTGAGCTGAAAATGTATAGAGAAATTAAACTGACTTCAGAACATTTTTCTCAATGCCCATGTCAGTGTTACATGTCTGTTCTATTCAATTTTATTTATATACCACCAATTCACAACAAATGTCTTCTTGAAGCATGTGACACACAAAAAAACCCAACATTACATCACAGATGTTCCAGTTGATCCTGGACATCAAACAATACAGTAAGATCAATTAATTATTCTAAGTAGTTTAAAATGTTTCTAAGGAAAGCTAAAGCTCTATCTAAGATGCTTTCAGGATATGAGAGATGAGAAATAAATTACATTTTTGATTTATTTAGTCAAAAGATAAAGCTGAAGTCATTTTTTTCCTCAGCTTCCTCACTGACAGGACAACCAAGAACAAAGGTGTTCCACGGTCTTTGGACAGATGACTTAACAAATCTCATCCACTGTAATAATGACTTTGAGAGTTTTGATGAAGAATTTCAAGTAGTAAACCATTCAACTTTTTCCCATCAGACACCAGCAATTCAAATATTCTGCCTTTTGTTGCAGCTGCAACTCAAGCGACTGCCAGTGTATATCCTACCTATGTGTGTCCACTTTAAAGTTGGCATTAGCTTTGACAGGTAAGAATGAAACAAGGCACATGTATAAGTGTATTTGTCTGTAACAACCTAATCTTATGAGCTAAATTTCTTCATTTTGTGGTTAATACTATGAATTCCTGTGGTCAAACTTGCTTCTAAATAACCAAGAAATATTTCCTATGTAACTAAATTGGCCCAAAGTAACTACTATGATTGTATTTTTCTTACCATAGTTAATTTTAGTTAATTCATACTGTATAGAAAGGAAGTGCATTAACCCTTGTGCGCCGTGTAAGGACTGAGGCAAAAGGACTCAGTCCGTTTGCCTCAGTCCTCAAACGGACTGAGGTAAACATACGAGGACTGAGGCAAATGATACAAGTGTTAGGGGTGTGGGGGCAGTTGGACCCCATTTTTAAACACAAGGGTTAAAGACCAGAGGATTTGGGCTTGACGGGTCAGTCAGGATCAGAGATGGAGCTGTTTCTCTTAAGTCTTGTGTTTCAGAGCTCAGCTTCACAATGTCAGTTTATGACAGTGCTATAAAGATGATACAAGTCACGGATCCAATATGCAGAAATATGTTTTTTTCTAAATGTGAACATTTGTCAATATTCTTATCGTTCTTTCTCTTTAACTTTGTGGAATTACATCCAGTGGCTATATAAACAGCATGGAATGATGTCACTTCCTCTTACTGATAAAGAACAAATAAATACATAAATACATATTGAAATGGCAAATGCACATTGAATTGAAGAATTATGTAAATATGTCAATTTATACACCCATCCAAAGATGAGTGTATTCATTAATATAAACTTATTTATCAGAATCAGTTGTATGATTGTGACATGAAAAAGTTAGAAACTTTGTCTTTAGTGCTTTCTTACATTGTGAAATATATTAGTGTGTGAGAGAGAATGTGTTAATGACAGGCATTAACTTATAATACCTTGTAGAACGGTGCTTTATAAAGCTCAGTTCATTTACATGTGTTACCTTACTAGCATATCCAATATGGCGGACGCTGTGACTTATCACAGCAACAAGCCGATTCGCTCAAAGAGGCGTCTATGTATTAAAGTCTATGGTGGCAGCAGCCATAGAGATGGACGCTGCCACCATAGGTCCTTACAGTGGTACATAGAACCCAGCTCCCAGAAGGGCATCTGTTGAAAGGATGCATTGTTTATAAAACATGCATTATCAATATTCTCATTTTTTTATTTTTTTACATGTTGAGAGAAGTGCTTCTCCTCTAGCCTTGCAAATCTATACTTTAAAAGAGGTTGCATTTGCAGAAAAAAAACAGTTTTGTATAGAACTATTGTGGTGGTGTCAGCTGCAGAACTTCACATCATGGCACACCGCGCCAAAGCACGGAAGAATCCTCAGTTTGAACAAGAAACGATATAAATGTGTGACAGACCTGCAGTGTTTCTTCCATCAGTGGTTGCGGTTTGATGGATGTTCAGGAGGCTCCACTTCTTCTGCGTCTGGGTCAAAGATGTATAGTATGTAGTCATTTACACGCGCCTGAGGTGACGATGTAAACATTAAGTTGGGAAGGCATAGCTAAAACACTGCATTCCTAAATTAGCTCAAAACAGATCAGATGAAATCTCAAAATCTGAGAATAATTCTGTGTATTAAATGTAATGAACATGTTTTGATAGTTGATCTATTCCAGCTTGTTTGGGGAAGGATAACAGTGGACCTTTAAAACCAGTGGCTTAGAGCCCTTCCCTCGCTTGACTTCAGTGTTCTGAGCTGCTCCACCAGAATACTTGTGCACAACTTATTGATTTACTGAACTGGTTGGATTTGATGCTCTCGTATCCTCTGGAAATAATATGTTCACCTTGACTTTGCAGCGCCATAAACTTTGATTTTCCGAAGTTTTTGGGTGAAAGCCTTGACAAATGACTTGGAACGGTTTATCAAACAGCTTTACAAATTGACTGGCTTACTTTTACCATGGGTAGGCAACGTCTCACTTCCACCTAATCTGTTCATCTACAGTGAGCCATGAAATGCTGAATAGGCATTAAGTACACTTGCCCAATTGCTGATAAGCAGTGTGTTAAGTCCTAAGTCCTGAATGCTGTGTGGCTGCAGACATCAGTGCCTTGTGGCAGATCCCTTTCTCTAACAAGCATGTCCATGTCTCCACATTATCACCTTAGTCCTAACAAAACACTTCTTTTTGCTTCCTCTGGATGTTTGAACTCAGGTGCCTCAACGTGTTTGTTAAATACCAAAGAGAGGGAGAATGGGAAAAAAAAATCAATGTAATACTGCAGAACAATCAGATCATATGAAATTATGGATTCTTGGTCTGAGCATTCAGTCCTAGTCTGAGCTGTGCAGATCAATTCAAACAGACACAAAAACCCCACACCATAAAAGGAAATGGAAGTGACCCAAGCCCCTCTTTTTAAAATATGCTGCTACTTATTTGTTTTGTGGATTACTATTCTGAACTGAAATGTGAACAGTTACGTAAAATTATATGCAAAATATTTTTTCTCTTTCCCCTATTTCCTCCCCCTCCTCCTTCATGCCACCGTTCTCTTGTTTGTTACAAAAGAGGAGAGCGATAGCAACCACTATGTAAACAGACACACAAAGCTGCTACGGTGCTGATTATGTTACCAGAACGTATTCAGGGCCTTATCCCCTTTTCAGACAGTTGAGTATTTATCCACTTTGTTTCCATATTGTAGTGCTCCTTCTAAAACATTCATGCAGTGTGTGACATGTAGGAAGTGTCATCTTAGGTGCAGGCAGTGACTGACTTTTGCTTGTTAAAAAGGGAAACCCAGCTCCCAGAAGGGAATCTGTCGTAGGTAATATGAAGGGCCAATATTGTGAATTGGCAGGTTTATTGTGAGCCTTCTGCTTTGTGGCCTCATTTTGTGATTCTTTCATTACCAGGTTTCTCTACTGAGGATGTTCAAGCTGACTGATGAGATCTAATAATTGCATTTCATTTTTGGTAACAGCTGAGCAGATGTGAATTAAAATGCTGTTTGGTAGAAAATCATATTCATACTGATTAAATATATTTTCTCATGTGAAATGATTTTTATAAGCCTACAGTACCTCACACTGCAAAACAGGGGTGGATCTACACAGAGGTAAGGGGGGACAACTCCCCACCGGCAGCAGAGCCTTGCCCCCTAAAATGTTATATCCTTACAGCCATACATGGAAAAATGAATCACTTATTTTTAAGAAGCCTCTTATAGCCTTGAAATTAAATAGTAATCAGCCCAAAATATATAATTATAATAAAATTATATATTTTGGGTTATAACCCAAAACGGTGTTTTTTGCATCAAACACCGTCTGTGTCCTACTCTGCGGGTGCAACCAACATCCAACGTTCTCCAGGTGATGTTTTAGCTAACACAGTTAATGTCCAATTAAGTTTGAAATGAATGAAATGTCTGCTGAAGGTGACGGACATTCGTTGTTTATTAGCATATTTCCCAAGTTCGTTTTGCTGACAATCAACACAGGAACAGTTTATGAACAGCTTCCCAGGAAGCATACCTAGGTGGGCCCCATGTGGGATGAATGTGGGCTACAGTATGGGTCCCACATGGTTCTGACCATGGTTTCCATGACAGCCTACATGGGTTTGGCCAAATATATAATCCTTCTATGGGGCCCACCTAGATATGCTGGCTGGGAGGTTATTACGAAAAATATTTAGGGTTTGCTGTTTCAGGCGTGAAGTTTAACTTATCGCTCTGTCAGACCAATATCACAGCACGAAGGGCAGAAAATAACATTAAAATATTAAAACAAAGTTTGTATATATAAAAAAGTCTCCCTGTAAAATAAACTGTGTGTGTGTGTATCTGGTGCATTTTTGATTAAACCGTGTCTGTCCTTCATTCAGAGGAGTTACAGAGTGGATAAAGTGGTATAAAGGAAGGCACTCCAAACACTTCCTTTGTTCCACATTTTGCAGTAACAACCTTATTTCAAATTGTATAAAGTTAAACTCTTCTGTTCATCCTCTATCAGTGCAATTGGTTATTGATTTTATTATTTTTTGGTCTAGTGGCCTTTGTTGATCTGATAGGAGAACGGGTTGTGAGGGAGGGGGACGACACAGGGCAAAGGTCAATGGCCTTGTAGAGTGGTTTTTTGCTCCTACATTGAAAGTTATTTTGAATGTTCCATTAGTTATACAGAGCTTACTTTCTTAGTAATGAGCTAAGAGCATCTTTGAAACATTTGATAAGAATGTCTAAGCTTTATTTTGAAAGTCTCCATGACGTGGACCGTGGATGTCCGTTTAGGACTACTTGGAACTTCACACCTCTTCTGTTCATTACCAGTCAACTATATCGCCATGGCTCTGATTTTAAAAGGCATCTAGTACACTTCCATTTAAACTATGAACCATAAATCTTGTTTTCCACTGTGGGTTTGAGCTCCCTGTTTTTAAAGATGGATGGGAATCCTTCTTTAGTTGTAATGCAGCCTTAAAATGTAGGAGTGTGGTAATCTGTCACTCATGTTATCCTTCCTTAGTGTTCTGTTGCACTCTGGTAAAGGTAAAGGTAATAAAATTACCTTTACCTTTACCTTTACCTCAGCAACAAGGCAATACAAAGTGCTTTACAGGAATTCAAAGGAAATACAAACAAAATAACAAACCAAAGGAAAGAGCAAAAAAAAAGAAAAATAATTTAATGTTGATCTAAAGTATGTAAACTAAGTGCTCCTGTTCAGGGTTGCTAAATATCCTCTGGTCTAATTCTGTTTCTGGGTTGGAAGAACAGGAGTCTAAACAATAGTCTCGATCCAGAAGTGTCTCTGCATCTAAATAGTGAGTACTCTACAGTTTCTGGAAAAATAAATAAAACAATAAGCTAAAGAGTGAATAATCTAATTCCTTTTCTGGGTTAAAAGTACTTCACAGTTTCTAAATAACTGGTAATAATCTAAAGATTAGCTAAATTCCAAGTTTGTTCCAAGTCCTGGTACTCTAGTCCTGTAAATGCACGTGTGTGAGGTACAGGTCCAGTCGGTGTCCCTCAGAATCTCTATCAAAGAGTTTCTATGTTGAAAGGTTATAAAAGTGGGATGAATGGATGCTCTACACAAACTGCAGATAGTATTTGAAAAAAATTGTACCATGGTACAAGAATTCCTTTTATAGTAACAGACAGGATGATAGAAAGAAAATGTGCAACACCTGGCTCCACCATGAGAATGACACTCAAGACATGTAACACGGGGCTTTGGAATCTGTTGGCATCTGGACAGTCAGAAAGGATTTGACAGAAAATTGTGAGTCCTACAGAATTTACAAAGACATTGTGTAAAAACAGACACTTTATTCAACAACTTGACAGAAAATGGCGACTGTAGAGGGAAGTTTCCCTCTCTTCTAGCTGTCCTGTCCACTTTAGGTGTTGCTTTTTTTCCTGCAAAGTTTGTGGCGCTTGAAGGATAAGCTTGGAAAAAACAACAGCAGGATTAAACATACAGTCTTCTGAACCAAACACAGATTTCTCGATGAGCAGAAAGTTAAACTATATGTTTCTAGGTGAAAGTATGACAACACTTTGAAGCCTCAATTTGGAATTGACTTGACTGATTTCCATGGGATTTTTGGGCATGTCTTTATAGCTAATTACGTCAATATGATAGTTTGAAATGCCAACATAAGTAATAGCACACATCACACTTCTGAGCCGCACATTTTAATACAGACGTTATGGTATAAATCACATTAAAGAGGCAGTATTATGTGTTTTGAAGGTATCATGTCATTTCATAACATGATCAAGTAACTATGCTACCTTCACTTGTTATAAAAATGGTGTACATATCAAATATGACTTAAAAGAAATTTTACTTTGTAATTTATCACCTTGATTGCATTGTTTCTCTATAAACTATTTGAAAACAGTTTCACTAGCGTTGCACTGAGAAGTAGCTCATACAATGAGCTCAGCAGTTGTGCAGTTCCACTTGGTTGTTGCTAATTTATTCTGGCTAGTCTGAAGGAGCTGACTGGCAGAGTCTTTGGGGAGGGCTGATTTGTGAGGCAGGAGCTCAGAAGCTTGGACACTGCAGTTCTGAGGAGGAGCTGTTTCTCAAAGGCGGTGCTATGTCCACCTGGGCATTTTGAATGGTTGCCATGGGAGACTAACAGATTTCTCTTTTCATGAAGAATCAAGGCAACACTCCGGGTATATTTTTGATAAGGGAATAAACAATATAACATAATGGAAAGCTCAAAAAAAGTCAACTTTACATACAACTGGCCCTTTACAGGACCTGGGAAAACAGTTAATTGTGTAGAAAAATAGGTGCTTCAATGCTTTGGTCAGCAGGTTCTAATAATACTGTTAACGGCGGCCAGAGATGGATGGTAAAGGTGCGGGATAATAACCACTCCAGGAGGGAATGATGTTGATCTTCTTTTAATGAATCTCACCGAACTGGAGTACGACTGGATAGTTTACGTGCTCTAACGCCGATGCAGACGAACTTTACACGACCACACCAGAGTCAGCGAGCATCCAGAACTAAAACAAAAACATTCCCCCCAGAACACACAACCGCTGCATGCAGAATTCCGTTAATGAAGTAAATGAACACTAACGCACTTAAACTCAGATCAGCCTAGTCAGTATGTGAAATAATGCAGAGATAAGCAGATGCATACAAGTACTACAATACTTTGTTTTTGTTGAAGATTTAAATATCCTCAGACAAGCAGAGTACGCCACGGACAGGTTCAATAAACAGTCCAGCTCAGTCTTAAATATAATGTGGTATTCTCAATTTCAGTTGCTCATATAATATATAACGTCAATTGACAAAGAGTTTTCACTCTGTATTTTTTCTTGTGCTTTCACTCTGTTTTTAAAGCTTTGCCCCTCACCCTAACAAGAGTATACCCTCACATGCCTACCCTCAGAGCTCTGAAGGGCACCCAGGTGCCCAAGAGGTTGCTGTAATGAGCACTAATGAGTCCATTGACAACCTCAGTACATGCTGATTGGTGCTGCAGGCTCTCACCATGTGCTTCATGGAGTACTTCCTGGCACAGTCCAACAGCTTGCTGGAACTCTGCCTAGCCATGCCCATCATCTGAGCTTCATATGCCATGTTATGGACAAAAAAAGTAGATGGGAAATCTTTGACAGAGAAACTCTAAGGGTCACAAATCTTCAGCTTTGCTCATTATTTCTTCAACTCACTCTTGTTTTGCAAAACCAGGAGAACGAAACCGTTGAGGATTATTGTTGTGCATAGAGGATAAAGAAAAACACAAGCAGAAGAGAGCTTCTGCTAAGAGCAGCTTTGCATGGCAGAACTCATATATTTTTGTCCCTTTTCTGATGTTGCGTCCAAAACAATACAGAAAGTAAATATAATGAATGGATAAATGTTTTAATTTTAATCATAAACAATCAATAGTAATTACAGTGGACAAAATGATAGGTACAACATTAAAAACCTTTTAGAATTAATAAGGATATAATAACATTTCTTGGATTACATGATAAAAAATTAGAAAAGAAGGCACAATTGATTCTCAACTTCAATCTCAATTTTAGCTGACTAGCAATTTAAAACAACAAAAAATAATTTATATTATGCTAATTACACTTCCCAGGAAGATTTGTTCAATGTACCAGACTTTCAAGACAAATGAACTACAGTTCGATTAAAGCCGTTAGCGTCTAGCGCCGTGTGTCCAGAATCTCCTCCTCAGATTTGTTTTTATAAAGAAATGGAATAGCAAGCAAAGCTATGCATGGCTAGCATACATGGTAAACAAATACGTATAAAAACGGGTAAATGTGCAATAGAAATGTGAAGGAATTTTCCGTTATGATTTTTAAAAGGTATTTTTCTTGTATTTTCTTCTTTACGCATTGCATCATGGCAACAGGAACCTTCACGAAGCGTGATGTCGAGTTGTGCAGACGTACCAAGCTAGCTCTGACACTGGGGTGTGTATTGTGGACTTGGGTTGGATTTAGGAGTTGGAGTCATCATTTTTGGCACCTAAGGGGTAATGTAAAATAAACAAATAAACCATATGTTTTTTTCCTAAAAAAAAACAAAACCCCCCCCCGAAAACTCTATATCAGTATAGTTAGCAGTTAATTCACGTTGTTTGACTTCTTGAACACTGGCACCCAGCTAGTTAGTATATTCTTGTAAACTATATGGTCTTATTTTGATGTTGCATTTGTGTTACTCAAAATCTTTACTTATGATTTTTACATGCTGTATTGCTTGTGGATTGTAAAAGTAAGATATCATTGTTTGCTAGATAACGGTGACTGCTGTTTTTCTGACTCTTTTTAAACTCCAAGTACAGCACCCATTTATGCATTTATCTCATGAGGAGTTACACTTGCTAGCTGGATTTATTCCTCCAACTTAAAAAAGACACATAGCTCCCAAAAACATTGGTATGTATGACAGTCATCGTCCACTGTGAGTTTTCTTGAGATGGCTTTTGGTAGCATGTGTGATGCTTCCTTTTTTTATTTGTTAGTAAATTCAAATTGCTAATAAAGCATGCATGAAAGTTAGCAGTTCATTTACGTCATCCTGCTAATTTCAATTGTGCTTTTTTTTAAATCAATGTCAGACTGTGGTTTTCTTAATTGCTAAGCATTATTTGATGTCTTGGGTGTTTATATGCAGGTGGTTTTTGAGCTTTGATAAGATAGTTTCCATGTCCAGACTCCAGCTCTGCTCTCCTCGTTCGGTTTGTTTTTTGTTTGAACCTGACTGGACCTTTTTCAGCTGGCGTTAAATTTGTGGTGAGGTTAGATAGGATTGTGGTGGTTTGTAGATTGTTACTGCAGATCACAATTTATTTTTCATCATGTCATTTATAAACTGAGGACCAACACATATAGGGACAATTGACATTTTTCTGAAATAAAAAAATAAGAATGAACATTACTTAGACCTAAACACTGGTGTGCATAAAGCATTTTGCTTTGCATTTAATTTGAACTTTTTTTTTTTTTTCTGATATGACCACTTGCAACCTCATACTGTTTTTGCTACTTGAAGCCCAGGTTATAAACTGTCATACTTGATTGCAACAAAACCATTATGTATATGTGTAATATTTGCAAATTTACATGGATCTCATTGTCCAAATACTTGAAGCACTGCAGATCTCACACAGATATGTCAATAATGCATTCTTCTTCTGTGGCCTTAAAAATTGTGGAAGAAGGATACTATACTGTTCACATGTCAAGAACACATTCAGATTAAAACAGCAGACAAATCCAGAATCAAAGTATGTTTGTACAATTAAAATGCTCATTGAATTTTCGTACAACAGAATATACAGATGTCAAAGTAATATTTAGAACCTTTGGGCATTGACAGTTTCTGAAGTGGACATGTTATATTCATCTTTGGTGGATCTTAAACTCTTGTATTGATTATTTGTTTCTTTAGGTGAACAGGTTTTTAAAGTTGCTGTTGATCAAAGGGTTGTGAATGACCCCATCAAGTCCCCCATCACTGTCCAAAGCTACACCATCCACATGTTTTATGTTTTGAACATAAAATATCCAAAAGATATGTCCCTCACGCTTGAAATCATACAAATGTAGGCATTGTTTTGTTGACATTTTGAATTATTTGGTCTGAGCAGTAATAATTCTGAAAATGCTTGTCTGAAATGCTTGTCTGAAAATCAGACAAGCATTGTCTGATTTTCATTGTTTAATTTTCAGTCAAATTTATTTATTTTTTTACACTTTTATCAATTTCAGGTTGTTTCAGTGATTGTTATGGGTGTCTTCATTAAGACACCCATAACATGGTGGGTGTTTCACCAACATGAAACACCCACCATGTTTCATGTTGGTGTTGGATTATAATGTTACTGACTTGATGAATTTATTCATTTGGCTTGAAAGTCTGGACTCAAGACTGAACTTTACATTTATTAAAATTGCTTTAAACTATAACAACCTCAAGAATGTTTGCTTTTAAGTATATAACGGAAAATGTAATTTGTCATTACATTTTAATGACGATGTGTTGATATCATGTTGAAAACACTCAAATTGCAAAATAATATTTGCAAATAGATTGTTTATAGCATAGTTTTATTTTTATTTTTTTACCCATCTGCATAAGTTATTTTAACACTAGAAAAATCTGAGAACAGCTGGGCAGAGCCTCGCTGGATTTGCTAATAGAAAATGAATCTGGCCCGAAGCGGACTGAGACCGTACCGTTTAGAGGCAGGCTAGTGTAAAAGTGCCTTTAAACTACTGCTCTACTCTACCCCTGCTCAGTAGTCAGTGTTGCGCTTCATCACCAATCCAGTTAATACATTTTATAGACAGAAGTTCTAAGGGCTGCTGGAGCATGACTTTGATTTTGTTTTTTTGCAAAAGATCTCGTCCTACTGGTCTCATGAGACTGAATCTCCACCAAGGGTTGGCCATCTAGGGTACCAGGCAGTGCACACTGGTCCAACATAAATTTATGAACTTATCGTTGGCATAATTAATAATCAAAAAAGTACGTCATAAATACTTTGTATTTATTATGTTAACAGTATTTCCCCACAGATGCTGGAGGACATGCCTTGTTCTTATTGTTATGCATGACCACATGACAACTCAGGATTCTTTCGACGATTCAATTGTTTCAAAACATATATAAAGGATAAATATTTAATTGTGAAGACCTGCATGTCTCAGCTCTTTAATTATGTATACTCAACAGCATACACTTCCCAGCTAATTAATTAAATAAAATTATTCCCAATTTATCATTTGTTGGCTTCTTCTGTTCTGTAGAAACATTTCAACAACACTCACAAATACTAAAGTTGCTAAAAGTTCCTTGTCAGTGAAATATTTCTTTAAACTTGTTTCATCTTACCAGTGTTTTACTCACATGTGGTGGGAACAAAAAAGGAGAGAACCTTTCATGCTCAATACAGAGATGGTCAATGCTAAATGCAGAACATTTGGTTTGAATAAAATCAAATAAAAATGTATAAAGAGCAATCCAGTTTGCGCCAACAGAATAGCTGACCACCTTCCAAACTGTAATTCCTTCAGTACTACATACTTAAAACTTACTACATTAGTGCTTGTCAGCATGGTTAGTCCTTTATGGTCTGAATTTAATTGCTCATGTATGTCCAACTGTAGCATTTGGAAATCCTTTCTCTCCATCCCCACACTTCACTTCTTTTCCTGTCCTTCTTGTCATCTTTGTGGCGGCAGAAGACATCTGGACGACTGTCACGGTTGACACGGTTGGTTGACGAGGACTGACAAATCCCTATAGACCAAGGAAAACAGGAGGAGATGACTCGTTGGTGTTGATACTCTGCGTGTGTGTTAATGTTTGAAGCATTGTGTGGAACTGTTATTTGCAAGATGAGAGAAAGATAAGTAGTCCTTGTAGCCATTGCCTTTGCAATAATTGTGTGTGAAGTGGCATCCCCCCTTTATATTTGAAAAAAGTTAATTTGAACCCACATTTACAATAACATGTTACTTTCCCAATGCTGATTCTACTGGTTCACTAATGAATCCATTCCACTTAATTGATAGGAGAATCCTCATACTGCTGTACTCCACTCTGGGTTTTCCTATTTACCTACAAAAACTCACAACACCACATGCTCCAGGCATCCACAACAAGGTAAATCGGTAGTGCAGTCTACTGAACCCTGAAGACACATCTAGCTTGTGTAATGTGATGGTAGAACTTTGTGGCTTGAAGGAACATGTTTTCCAGCCACATAGCAACATTCAAGTAACGTTACCTTCAGTTGTAAGAATTTACGGCCTTGTATGAGTCTCTGTCTCTTTAAAAATCTTTGCTCCTTCTGAAACTCCACCTTCAGGAAGTCATCACAATATAGTTCTCCTAAGCCTTTAACAACGTTTTACCAGTGTTGCACTGAGAAGTAACTTCTATTATGAGCTCAGCAGATCCGCAGATCCACCAGGTGCTAATTGCTGCTGGCTAGTCTGAAGGAGCTGAGTGGGGGAGTTGCAGGGGAGGGTTGCTCTGTGAGGCAGAAGCTGTGTCTTGAAGGTGGGGCTAGGTCCTCCCTGGTGCTTTGCTCAGCTGAATAGTTGCTGTAAGAGACTGACGGATTTCTCAAACATGTATGAAAGAATCAAGGCAACACTCTTGGTTTTTTTGTTTTAGTTTTTTTTTATCCATTTTGTCCTAGAATCTACACCAGAAGGCTAACCTTAGCCCAGTTGTTTGTTGTCATATTGCGTTTGGTGTAAATTTATGCAATGCTTCACTGCGTCACTGTTGGCTGTAGTTAAAGAAAAAACAAACAGAAATAGTGAGGTGAGTCTTTATCGCTTCCATGAAAGAAAAAGAGGAGCGCAGTGGGAAAGAGTCACACAACTTGCAAAGGATCCACATTTGAGCTCTTAGCATTTCTCTCGTAAATACTTTGTACAAGCAAAATTGATGAAGGAGCTGACAGGTGGCTGTTGCCCTCGCAATCTAAAACCGAATGCCGTACTGACAGTTTTTAGCCACTAAGCGCCTAAAACCTGCCGCCGGCCAGCAACCAAAAGATTCAAGGAGAAACATCAGAGACAGGCAGTGCTGGAAGCTCTTTTAGATGATAGGGAACATGTTGCTATTGCTGCTGACACCAAATGACTGAAGACCAGACCATAAACAGGTATTACCAGACCAGACACATACCTACATACAGGATCACAAAGTTGGAACAGAGGTACGTGTCATGCATTGTTTCATTTATAAAGCTGAAGGTGGCAGCAGCAGCACAAACACCAGCTTCTTCAGCAAACTCTGTCCTGTTCCCCCATTTAGTCTCCTCATCATCAATCATTGTGATTTATACATTTCCATCGATTTCAACATGCTACAGTTCAAACTGAAAAGGTTTAAAGACGTTACTCATCACTGTTTTGACTGGACGGAGGTAGCACAATCTGACCTAGCATCTGTTATTTACTCAAAATGCATTGCAGTATAAACAACATGATGACGTCCAGTGACAATATTTCATTTAAATTTATAAAACCCAAACAGCCTACAGTATTGTTACTGTGTTGTTTTACATCTAAAATAAATATATCTTTAACAAAATCTATTGTTACAAGTAACTGTGGAATGCTCTAAGGATGATTTTTGTCTCTAAGCTTATTTTTGCTTTGCAGCACAACAGTGATCTTCTAGCTTTGAAGATATATGCCCTATGAAATAGTAATAATGCAAATTCTAAAATAAAGTGGCAGAGGTGGAGATGCATTGACTCAATCTGAATTAAACCCTCCCTTTGTGGATTTACTGAAATACTTCTCGAAGAAACAGTGTTTGACATTTATAGCCCCAGGCACAGAGTAATGCTGTATAAAGTTGCATTGTAATGACATATAGAAACGGTGATTACAGGCTAATTCAATTGCTCCATAATCTCATTTCCATAATGGCCTTTATTTGGAACCTCAATTTATTGTTTTCCAAGAAATCATTATACAATTTAGCCCTAAAATCCATTTTTAATATGCATGCCCACTGCAGGAAGCATACAAAAGAAGAAGCACAAGCAAAATCACATACACTAACATACAATGCAGTTCTAGCGTGTGTGAACATACTGAGAGAAACAATACAAGAAGGAAGCAAATGTAGCCAGATATAGCCATAAAAACACACATTGGTGGCATTATGGTAATGGATCGGCAGACCCAGCTGGTGTATCTGGTAGCAGCAGTGTGAGAAAAGAGGAGGGTTATTATGTGCAAATATTAATGATCCTGTGTTTGGGACTCTGGACATGAATGCATTTCCGTGTGTTTGTGAGCTTACAACTGTGTTTGTGTGCATGTGTGTGTGTGTGTGTGTGTGTGTGTGTGTGTATGTGTGTTTGTGTGTGTGTGTGTGTGTGTTTGCATGTGCATGCTTGTGTGTGGTCAAGTGCCAGAGGGTGGGATCCAACAGCCTGGATTTAATCACTGGGACCCCCTTCCTTAAGATGACTATCATGATCTGCCAGCTTCGCTGAGCTCCTCTGATATGTCTATCCCTGGTGACACAGTTTGATCTGGGCTGCAACATTTGGCCAAGTCACCAAGATCGCCCATAAGTCCACGTTAGGCATCAGACCAACCCCAGTCTTAGAGCTTTAACGCTGACTGTAACCCCATACAAAGCTTTAGTTCAAATAACCCTTAGTCCCTGTGTGGTGGCTGAGCTGCTCTTCGAAGGATGTGTGTTGCAGATTTAAGCGACTCTGGGATAAAAGATTGTCTGGATACTTTTTTTTTTTCAATGTTTTTGTGCATGACAGAACTTGGTGTATGATGTCTGCTGTGCTATTTCTACATGGATAACCTGCTCTCACCCTCTCTGTGAGGGACTACAGGACGCAATCAAGCAAGACTGATTCCTGTGCTTTCTTAAGAGGATATATAATACAGTTCACCTGTGTATACTGAGAAACATTTGACAATATTCCTTAAAGCAGCCACCAAGAAGGAATGCATTTTGGAAGGAAAATCAATGAAATAAAGCAAGATGAAGTATTCTAAAAAAATTAAATTAAAGAAAAGACTTAAACTGTGATGCAATATCCATTGCACAAATGATACTGGTGCTGTTATGAAATAAAAACTAATACAGAAACTGTAATGCTCCTCCCCCCAACCCCCGCCCTTTTTTTTAACCAGTTTCTACCTCTGTCGGTTCACATTAAAACACAGAATCCAGCCAGTACTTTGTATCACCTAAATATGTAAGCAGACCTTTAAATCCTGACTATCTGTTGACAAAAACCAATTATATTTGGCAAAACAATGATCCACTTACATCATTTATTTAACATTGTGTGTTTTAGTTCTTTTATGTAGGAAGGTCTCTGCTTCCTGGTGTCATTAGCTGATTCTGAAGGTTTACATTTCTATAGAATTTAGCTTGTTTTTTTGGGGGGAGGGTAGAAGAAGTAGATTTTCATATGATTATATTTTGCAGGACTAGCTACTTCTTGAGTTTGTGGCAAACAATGTGAGAAAGCAGAATTCAAAAACCTTCAGGTAGCTGAGGGGACAAAAGGAGAGTCAGCAAACGTTGGTTTTGACAAATTGAAATATTGAAATAAAAAATTCCAAAATGAGTAAACATTTCTATCACAAAAATAAAGCTGCGCTTTCTGTTTTTGTCAGAGCAGATTTCCTTGCTCATTTGATTGATCATTGTGAACATGGTTAAGAGGGAACACAAGTTTACGTGCCATAATGAAAGAGTATTTAACGTATTTTACTTGCCACACAAAGTATACCTTTACTTTGAAAATAAAATGTTGCTAAGCAACTGACAGCAGACATGTAAAAAAATTATTTAAAATGACAACTGAAGTAAGGATTTTATTTTAAAAAAATAACCCCGATTTTTCAATACACAGACGAGGCTAAAGCTAATAACATTGTACAAATACAGTCTGACCTAAAAGATTGTATATTCATAATGTCCTCCATCATATTTGATCAGAGATGGTAACAGTTTTACATCCTGGCACACAGACATGCTTAAAACCCAGTGTCACAGACTCAGGCATCGCTTGGCCACCAGACGTGGGCTACTGTTGCTGCTGATTGGTTGGAATTCTGTCAGATAGCCAAGCTCTAATGGAAATGCTACAATGCAGCCAAACTCCTGGAATCATTTCAGTGATAAAGTTATATGTTCAGCCTACAACAACTGGTGGAGATAATGTTTGGCCTCATAATTCTTGCCATGTTTAAACAGGCGGCTGCAGAGCGCAAACAAAAGCAGATGAAATTTGAAAAGTATTATCAATATTGCAGATAGTGGATGCCCTTTCCAATCACAAGCTGCATATCTCTCATGGTAAATATATGGTTGAGTAGTTCATTCATTTCTATTAGGTCCCCTGCGTGTTTCACTGTGGCTCATATATATTTATGCAGAATGGATGAAAAGGCCAAACAAGCTGCCATTAGATATGGGTTTGATTCACTCGCTCTGCCAAACTAAAGGTACAACTAAAAGGCGTTACTTTGGATCAACAAATCTCTGCCTTTGCTTCGCTCTTTTTATGGGATCATTCCTCTTCCAGCCTCACCCACAACCTCTGCTTTTCTACACTTTCATGAACATTTGTATTTCTGTCATTGCATTTGAGGCAGACCAAGAGAAAACAGAAGATTAAAGATTAGCATAGCTATGCAGATTGTGGTTTATAGTGACTATCTGTGCAGTATTTACCTGTTGACCATGTAGTCAGAAATGCATCTGCATTTACAGCATGCATGTGTCTTCGTCTTACTCTTCCTTCGCTACTCTGTACAGCACTCCATGTATTCAGCTCTGTTAATAGCTGGCTGCTGGAGCAAAATAATTGTCATTTTCCAGCCAGTGGGTCTAAAGTCATACAACATAATGAAATGTATAAAAAAGAAGGGGAAATGGCAGACAGGAGGCATGCTAAATCAAATGCAGAGAGATCTGAATAATTTAAGGCACAGGAAGGCGAGAGGAGGAGGAGGTGCAAATGGAAAGATGTTGAAAAGTATCATTTAGGTTGACAGCGCTATGTGCTAATGTGTGTGCATCTATGAGGCCAGTGCAATATGCACCGTAGTGCTGGATTGAAAAATAAATATGAAAATATAAGTCATGGATCTGCGTTGACTGTTAATCAAGTGCAAATTTGATGACTTTGTTCTCTCATTGACTGACTGTTTGACTTATAAGGCTGATGGTGCTTTTCTTTCTCTCGCTGGTGTGTCTGTAACTTACACATTAAGTGACCTGACTGGAAAACTGATGATGCTTCTTGAGGCTTTTCACATAGCAGTGTAAAAAAATAAAAGTTTCATTCTGAATGCTCAGTAGTGTCCTTGTGTTTTGCAATATAGAGTGGCCAAAACTGTGGTCAGGACTTTAACAATAAAAAACAAAACCCAGCTGACTGACAATCAAAGATTCATCAAGAGTTTCATCAAGAAAAGTTCAATTCGGTTGATTTGCTTGATGCCAACACATCATTCCAAGCCAGTCAATTCAATCCAATCATAGATGCATTTCAATTGATATCAATTATCAAACAATGCAGTCAGTTTCTCTTTATTATTCACATTGGTTAAAAAAAGTTTTCCATCTAAGGAAGCCAGGCAGATTGAATCAAGTCATTGCCTTGCAGCATTCACTCCTACTGGACGAGTATGTACTGACAGTAGACTTTCATTGTGTTGCTGACTTTACAGCAATCATTCATACACTGATATGCATGTAGTGACAGTGGAGAGAAAACCCCCCCTTCTACAGGAAGAAAACTCAGGCAGAATCAGAACTTGAGTCAGTGCATGACCGACTGGAGGTTAGAGAGAACAGAGTAGAGACACAGAAACAGAAGCACTGATCCAGGAATACTTTCAGGAGAGAAAAGGAAGACGTTAAAGCCAGCCATGGCTTCATCTAGGAGAGATACGTGTCAGATGAGTTCTGATCCAGTTTAAAAGGCTTAAGTATGAAAATAAGGTATGGCATGCTTCAGATTGTCTTGTCATTTTTAGAGCGCTTTGCGTTGGCTGGTCATTCCTGGAAAAGTCCACCACTGTTCCATGTTTGTCTCCATTTGTGGACTAAAGTTCCCTGGAAACTCAAACACTTTGACATTACTTTGTAACCCTTTCCATAATTACAACATCATAGACTTGGTATATACATATATTATACCAAGTATGTTTTTGCCTGCTTCATGTTGCCAGACAGGTACATTATATGTGTGATTATTGGACCCTACACGTCTGGATGTAATCAGGTCTGTGTGTAGGTGACAGTTACTTTTAATAAAAGCCAGTAAGTTACACTAACTCATGATCTATCTATCTATGAAAACATATAAAATATAAACAGCTCCTCCAGAGGAATCCTAAGTCAGTCAAGCAACATAGACCTTCCAGCTTCTATTTAGGTTTTGGTCAGGGTTTGCAGATGACTCCATAATAAAGGCTCACAAGACAGAAGATAAGAGTCTTATTAGAAAATGGAACAAAACTTCTAAAAAGCCATTTTTAAAAACACACCCAGGCAGCTGATCAGGTCAGGACAATTCTTCTTAAACTTCGAGGTTGGTTTTCTCAGCATTATAGTTTGCATGGTGCCAACATTCACATGGCCATATATATTTTATTTTATTTTTTGAGTGTTTAATATGTTTGACATATTAAACACTCAAAAGCTTAGAATCCACTCTTTCTGAATGGACACTCTCAATGTGTAAATTACAGATTTCCAGATTGTGAACCCCAGGCCCCAGACCTCAGGCCCCAGGTCCCAGACCCCAGGCCCCAGGTCCCAGACCTCAGGCCCCAGGTCCCAGACCTCAGGCCCCAGGTCCCAGACCT